>NW_021318686.1:106548-213938 GCF_001605985.2 Dendrobium catenatum
CTTTCTGTTTTGAGCTTATCGTCCAGGCCGATACACGAATCGTCCAGGCTGATATGTTAATGTCGGCTGCCTTAATTAAGAATCCTGATTATAGTCTCTATTTTGAACTCGATCGTCCAAGACGATCCAAGGGATCGGCCTGGCCGATGTGAGCAAAAATAAAGATTCTAAATCTCTCAAGTGTGTGTGTCTAGGGTTACTTAGTATCAGTCTTTTGAATATTACAAACTAACTCAAGAAGAGAAAAATAGATTACAGACTGACTCAACCCTATCCTACCCACTTCTGCATTTGCATCGTTTGTTCGTCCAATCTTCGATTCCTGAAATGTTAGAAATAATAGGCAGTCCAAGATAATCAGTAGGGTTTGCCAATCATCAAAATATAAGCCATGAAATAAGGTTTGCAACAGTTTTTATGAATCCCGCTCTGATACCACTTGAAAGTTCGTTATGGATGTTAAGCCCTATAAAACTGGCCCGAGGCTAACCAAGAGGGGGGGGTGAATTGGTATTTAAAAATATCTTTAAGCAAAAATAAATGATTATCACAAACCAAATCACCACAAAAATAAGTGCAGAAGAAAATAAATGCAGAAGCAGTAAAAATAAGAACACAAGGGTTTATAATGGTTCGGTTAACTCGGCCTACGTCCACTCCCCGGAGGCACCCTCCGAGTATTTCAATACAATCGTGACTCTCCTTTAGCCCCCACAGCTAGGCGGAGAAGCCCTCACAAAAACATCTTCTTTTTGCCACACCCAGCAAGGCAGAGAATCCAACTCCTTTTGCTTCCTTCTGAAGCAGGTACAGAACCACGATCACTTGCTGAAACTTACCTCTTCCAACCCTTCCAAGGACAAGAGACTCTAGGGAAGAAGAAGTGGAACAATGCTTGGAGTAACCCTTGTGAATCCCCTCACAAGATCCTCTCTCTCTCTCCCTCCCTCTCTCTCTCTCCTTTTGGTTTTCTTAGGTCAAGACAGCAGCCAAGGATGTTCAAAAATGTTGAACAAGAGCTCTTAAATAGAAGATCTTCAAAGGAGCTCATTAATTGCAAGTTGCCAACTTTATCGTCCAAGACGATATTGAAATCATCCTGGCCGATCAGTACAGATCTCATAACATCGGCCAGAGCATCGCCCTGAATGCAAACTGGACAATTGAAAATTTTCTTGATAATCCCGAACAATCTCACGATCGTCTCAGCCGATCAGTTCAAATCAAAGGAAAATCGTCCAGAGCATCGCCCTGAATTTGAGCTGTAAGATCCAAATTGGCCAGGAGCAACCAAGGGTTTTTGAATGGATCATCCAGGTCGATCTTGTGATCATCCAAGATGATGTGATCATATCAATCATCCTTAATTACTCCCATGATTGTCGGATCAATTTAGGTATAATTATACAATATCGTCCGGGCCGATCAAAGAATCGTCCTGGCCGATTTCCAAAAATATAGAATACCTAAATTAATCATGGCGAAAAATTCTTTCTGTATTGAGCATATCGTCCTGACCGATACAGGTATCGTCCAGGCCGATCAATTAATTACAGATGCCTTAACTAAGAAATCCTGATTAGATCTTTTGTTTTGAACTCGATCGTCCAGGATGATATAAATTTAGTCCGGGCTGATGTGAGTAAAAACACAAGTTCTAAATCTCTCAAGTGTGTGTGTATGGTTACTTAACATCAGTCACTTCAAACAATTACAATTGACTCAAGAAAGAAAAAAGAAAAACACAGACTGACTCAACCCTAATCTTCCCAATCTTGAGCTGGTTCTGATTTTCGTCCGATCTTTGATTCCTGAAATGTTAGTAGTAGCATGAAGTTGAAGAAAAGCAAGAGTATTTTCCAATCATCAAAATATAGTCCATGAAACTGAATTTACAATAGTTGGTGGTAATATAATTTTGAAAGTTGATATTACTAAAGCCTATGATAACCTCAATTGGGAATTTCTTTATACCAATTTAAATATATTTGGTTTATATTTGTAATTCATTAATCTCATTAAAAATAATATAGAGTTTTATTATTTCTCTGTTATAATTAATGGTAAGTCCCATGGCTTTTTCAAATCTTCTCATGGTTTAAGATAAGGGGATCCCCTATCTCCTGCTCTCTTTATTATTGTTGTAGAATTCTCGTCTCTTGATTTTAATAACCTTTTAGGATTCACAATAATCTACAATTTAGAATGGGTGGTGGTTTTCTCATTACTCATTTGAGCTTTACGAATGATTTTATTATTTTCTCTAATGGTTCTATTAAAATTATGTATATTCTTTTCAAACTCTTTTCATCATGTTTGTGGTTTAATTTTTAACTCTTATAAAAGTTACTTTATTCTTGCTAAGTCTATTTCTCTTATCCATGTTAATAGTATTGATAGAAAATTTGGTTTAAAAAAGAGGCTTCTTCCATTGAAGTATTTGGGTATACCTCATTATAAGGGTAAGAAACGCTCTCATTTATTTGATGGTATTTTCACTATTATCCACAAGAAGCTTTCCTCTTGGGCTTTCAATTTCCTCTCTTATGGAGGTAAGCTTATTCTCATTAAACATGTTATGTGTTCTATTCCTATATACTTATTGCATACTTTGTGTCTGACCTTAAATGTTTGCAGTAGAATGGAGATTTTATTTAATAAATTTTTATGGGGTTCTATGGATGGCAATCATTCTATTGTTTGGGGCTCTTGGAGTAATTATTCGGGGGCTATGGATGAGGGTAGATTAGGTTTCAAAACCTTTACTGATATGATCAAGACTTATAATCATAAACAGTGGTTTGCTTTTAAAGCTAAAAAAATTTTATGGTTCAAGTTCATAGCTTCTAAATATTATGCTCGAAATCACCCTTTGAATTATGGTTTTAAACAAGGGGATTCATTTAACTGGAAAATATTATGTAATATTAAGTGGGAAGCTAAAGAGTTTATTCACTGGGGTATGAGAGCTGGCATTTTTTTCTTTTTTTTTTTGCAAGATTAATGGCTGGGTAACTTTTCTATTGATAATCTTTTATACACTCACTCTACTTCTGCTTGCAAAGTTAAGGATTTTAATATTAATGAGAGTTGGAATATTGATTTACTTACCTATTATGTTCCTGACTTTATAATTAAGTTAATTCTTAATATTTTTATTCACTTGGAGAATGAGGATTGCATTTATTTAATCGTTCTAATGTTGGTAATTTTGATACTAAATGAGTTTGGAATTCTATTAGACAAAGTCATCCCAAAAGTTCTCTTTATGCATCTTTCTAACATGCTAGCATACCTCCTACTTATTTTTTCCTTCTTTGAAGGATTTACATAATTATGTGCCTTTGGATTCCATTTTATTAAGGAAAGGATTTTATATTTTCTCCAAATGTCAATGTTGCTACCATGTCAAGAATATGAAACATGTGTTTATTCAAATCCTATTTCTATTAAAGTTTGTATTCATTTTGACAATATGTTTAATGTGCTATCTACTACTCAGTATAATTCTACTTCTTCTCTTCTTAAAAATTGGTTTATTCGTACTAAAGTTCATATTAGTAATATTCTTCCTCTTATAATTTGTTGGTTTTTATGGAGCAGTAGGAATGCTTCTAAGCATGAGAATATAAAAATGGATGCTTTAAAAGTAATTTCTAAAGTTAAGAATAAAAATTATTAGTTGTTTGGTGCTAAGTTATTAAAGGCTGATTCCTTTAAAGTTATCTTCATGTGGCATGTAATTTTGGTTTGAATTTTACTCTCTATGCTGCTGGTTATAAAGATAGGCTTATTTATTGGAGAAAGCCTTTGGAGGGTTGCTTTAAACTTAATACTGGTGATTACGGAAATAATTTAAATGTGGGTTATGGTGGTACTATCAAAATTATAATGGTTTTGTTAATATGGCTTTGTGTGACCCTCTAATACTAATAATGTTATTCAAGCAGAAATTGCAAGTCTTCTTTTGGCATCCAATTATGCATCCTTCTAGGCATTACTAACATCTGGATTGAAGTTTATGCTTTGCTCTTGATCCATTATCTCGAAGGTAACTCTTCTCCCAATCTTGCTAATTTCTATATGATAAGGGATATTAAGTATTGGCTTTCCTTCATTACTTATTCTATTTCTCATATCCTGAGGAAGGAAAATGTTGTTGCTGATTCTTTAGCTAAAAGGGGTTGCAATTTTCTTGGTTTCATTAAATATTATGAGCAATCTCTTCCTAAAGAAGACAAGCATAATACTAAGTTAAGTGTTACAAAGATGAGGATGCTTAGGTGGATGAGTGGCTTGACCCTTAGAGATAGGATATGAAATGAGCATATACATAAAAAGGTTGGACTAGCTCCAATGGAAGATAAGATTAGATAGAGTCACCTTAGATGGTTTGGTCTTATTAAATGGATGCCTTCTTATGACCTAATTAGGAAAGTTGAGGTCTTATATTTGACTTAGGTTAAGAAAGGTAGAGGTAGACCTAAAAAGGCTTGGTTAGAGAATATTATAAATGATTATTATTTGTTAGATTTAAATAAGAATTTCACTTTTAACTGAACACAATGGCAAAAAGGATTCATGTACCCGACCCCACGTAGTGGGATAAAGGCTTGATGCTGTTGTTGTTGAATTTCTTCCTAAAGAGAACAAAGGCTTGGCTAGATTGGACCGTCTAGGTCTCCCCTATATTCGGTTGAATTAGTGGCCTTTGGGTCTTATTGCTCTTGGCTTTGCTTATTTTTTTCTGTTGTACAACTGATGGTTTTGTTTTTATGGTGGTCTTTAAGTTTTTCTTTGTGTTCTTGGCTTATTGTGTGTCTTTAGTTGTTGTTTTTATCATCTGGGACTTTGATGGCTCTCATTGGGCTATTTTATATCTCCCATTTGGTTTTTTTGGGAAGATTAATTATTTACGGGTTTGCCCAATCTTGTTTCATTTCTATTATGGGTCAATATTTTAATTCGGTTCTATTATCCTATTTCTTTTTTACTGGTTGTGTTCAGGTGTTGTGGGTGGTTGAGTGTTGGCAATGATTTGAATTTTTATTTTGTTGAATTAACCTCTTATTGTTGCTCTCTTTTCCTTGGGTGGAGACTTAAGGGGTGCTTGGCTTTATTTCTTTCTTACCACTTTCCCGTGGGGATTCCTTATTGTGCTGGCATGTCCATGGGTGTGTGTTATCAATGTGTTCAGAATATGGATCTGCTTTACATTTCGAATTACTAGGCTGGGAACTTCTGTGCCGGTGGCTTTTTGGGTTTCATTTATCTTATTTGCACTAATCTCTTTGATTTTTCCTTTATTATTTTCATGTATTACTTTGGTTTGGCTAGACCTGGGATTAGATCTGAGTGGTATTTGAGGTTATAATATGATGGTGCATATACTACACACTTGAGCTATGCTCCCACTTATGACTATAGTTATGTGGTTAACATGAATCCTTTAGCTGATGCTAATCATTTTTGTTTTTTGCAAGACTAGAATTGTATCAACTATGGCTTAATTCAGGGTGTTTTTTGGTATTAGACTGGTATCCGTTGGGGGTGTTATAGCAGTTATCATAGCCTGAGCTCCTTTTCTAATTTTAAGTATGTTCTTTTTTATAATTATAATTTATCTGGTAACTCTTTTAAAAATATTCTTGACTCTTTATTGGATAAGTTTTGTGATTTACTTTGTTGGTTGAATGATAAGTGGCATCATAATATTTACTATTATGGTTGCAAGATTGGCTTCTATTTTGTTTTTTTATGCTTTATCAGTCGTTTAATGTTGTTGTTTGCTTATATCATTGGGGAGTGCAAAGACTATTTTAATATCATTCTCACTTTCTATTATATGAATCTATAGAACTTTCTCTTAGTCTGGAGGTTAATCTATGGACTTAACTTGGTTAATTTCTTTATTATATTACCCTTGTTCTTAATTTTTTTTTTTTTTGTGTCCTTGCAGGCCAGTTTTAAAGGTTTTTGGAGACTCGCTCTCAATTTGTGCAGGACCTGACTATTATTGGGAAGGCAGTACTGATCGTGATCATTTTATTCATTTCCTTTTCGGTTTCTAGAATGTTATTAGGGTGCTTTGTTATTATGAATAGTAAGGATATATAACTCCTAGTTTTTTTCTTTTTTACTTTTATTATAGCTATTAAGAGCAGTAGTGAGCTGGAGGTCCTTTTAAGGACTTTGTACTTCTTTTTTTATATGAACACATAGGCCCGTCAGTGGGTTTTTTCCAAAAAAAAATTATTGCTTCTACCCACAAATACTTAGGGAGTGAGTATTCAGCTAACATAGCCCTATAAGCTTATACTAATATAATATTATTCTTTTCAGCTAGCCCATTCTACTAAGGGGTCCTAGGGGCAAAAAAGTTATGCTCTATTCCTAACTCCTAACAAAAATATTCAATCTTATCATTTTAAAATTCTCCACCATGATCATTATGTATAATTAAATTTCACATCCTAATTTTCTTTAAATCTAAGTGGAGAAAGTTCTAAACTCCTAAAACAATTCACTTTTAAAAGATAAGAATCTAACCCACATAAATCTAGAATAATCATCAATAATCATATATCCATAAGTTTACCTCCTAAGTCGGTTGTACAAATAGATCCAAATAAGTACATATGAAGTATTTTTAGTGGCCTAGAGGAAATGATGTTCTTAATGAAATGAAATGATGATTTGACCTATTTTTTAGTTTGCAAGCATCAAAATGGCATTTCTTATGATTCAGCTTTATTGATTTAAATTAGACTACAAGCTTGGTAGTCTGAGCTCTCTAGCGACTCTCCATTTTTCCTCCTTCTGGCGTGTTTACTTGCTTGATTCTCTTGAATTTTTGTTTCCTTTGTCATATTCTTTGTAGTTTTTGTGGTCTATTTTATTTTTCCTTTTGGCTTATATAGCTTTGGGTGATGATGATGTTGTCATCATCGAACCCTTGGTTTGCTTTGGATGTTGATGGCAAGTTTCATTCTTTTAAAGATGTTTTTGTTGGTGAATCTTCTTCTTCAAACTTTAGACTAAATTTTGTTTAAACCACTTTTAAAGGTTATCCTTCTTTGATGTTTGACGATTCTGTGATTTCCCAGTTGGCTGCCCCCTTTGCTTTAACTTTAGTCAGAAAGCTTATCTTGTGCTGACCTAATCAAGATTTCATATGAAAATTCTTCCTAAATCTGAAACTTTCTAGATCATTTCATTTTAGTTTATTGCATCAGTGGCATGTTGTGATTCAACTTTCTAATGATCTTGATTATAGTCACATTTTATCTAAAACGGCATATTATATTCAAACATGCCAGATGTGATTACTCAAATGGACTTTTGATTTTGATGTTCAAGAGGAGTCCCCCATAACTCATGTGTGGATTTACTTTTCAAATCTAAGACTTAATTTCTTTAACTCCAAAATTTTATTTGGTCTAACTTCAATTTTTAGTAGGCCTTTATAGATGGACCAGGCTACTTCTTCAATCTCACGTCTATCGGTGGCTCATGTTTTTGTCGAGCTGGATATTTCTAAGAAACATCCTTATGAAATCTAGCTTGGGTTGGAGTTAAATGGGTATTTTCAAAAAGTTTATTTTAAAAAGTTACCTTTTTTGTTATCATTATAAAATGCATGATCATAGTTTAAATGAATGTTACATGTTACATCCCAAATTTCTTAAGCAAAAGGAATCTTCCAAACAACTAAAAGATAAAACTGCTTTAGTTCCTTTGTCAAGTCAGGATAATGTTAGTCGTGTCCAGGGAATGGTTGAGGAAATTAATGCCAACCCATAGAACAATATCAAGGAGCTAAAATACCCTTCCATCGTTGATATTGAATATGTTTCTATCAATACCGAAAACCCTACTACTTTATAGGGAGTGATTAATAGCACCAATATTTGTTTAGTAAATGGTTTACGAAATGTGGATGAATAAATGGTGGCTATTACATCTAAGCAAAATATTGCTACATCATCTATAATCATGCCTTGTGTTATTAATAAAAAATTATCTGATATGGATTTTATGATAAATAATAAAACTTATGCTAATACTTTGTCAATTCAACCTGTTATTAATGAATAGGATAAAGCCTCAGGAGAAAGTAAGGATATCAGGCAGCTCATGTAGGTTGACATGGATGAAGATACTTTTGGTGTGGGAAAAGATAATTTGGAGGGAGGAAAATTAAATAATGTTGGTATAGGCATGGGTAGTAAGGAAATTGTGGAAGAGGGTTACGACTTCGAAGATGGAGAGGTACCTTCGGAGGTAAGGCAGGCGGGTATTTCTGAACACATGAATGATATCAATATTGGTAGTAAGTTTTCTTAAAATTCTCTTTAACATAGCAATACCTTTACTGATATCTAGGATATGGATTTTGTGGTAAAATGTTTTGCCAAAGATTTAATGACACTAGTTATAATAAGTTTCAAAATAGGAAGAATAGTAAAAACATAAACATAATTTTACAATCTTCTAGGATAACCCATTCTCAAACTACACATTAACTGTTTTTTATGTTTAAGTCTATCATCTAGTTTGAGGGTTAAGATTTTATGTCATATTCATAATGTTTATATTCTTGTTTTACTTGAACCTATTATTACTTCTACTAAATTACTAAGTACTGCTAGAGTTTTGGGTTTTAGACATTCTATTGCTAATTCATCCAATAAGATTTGGGTGTTTTGGAAAGATCCTTTCATGATTGAGGTTATTGGGGATTTTTCTCAAGTTTTTCATTGCAATATTGAATTTTTAAAATTGAAATGTTATGCATCTTTGGTGTATATTGCTTCTTCTCGTATTATTATATAATTTTTATGGGAACAACTCACTAATTTATATAGTATTACTAGTTTGCCCTACTTAGTTGGTGGTGATTTTAATACTATTTCTAACCCATCTAAACATATTGGGGGCTCTACTCCTATATATTATTCTATGGGGGATTTCAATAACAAGACTTTAAACAACAACTTAATGGACATTGGCCTTTCTGGTAATATTTTTACTTTGAAACATGGCAACTTAGCGTAATGTTTGGATCATGTGCTTTTTTATTATAGTTGGATTAACTCATTTAATTATATTTCTGTTAATCATCTTAGTATAACTCTTTCTGATCATTTGCCTATTTTTATTAGCATCAAAACTAGGCATGTGGGTCCATTTCCAAACTTTATATTTCAAAACATGTGGTTACTTGATGAATCAGGAGAACTGGCATGCTCCTTTGCATCTTGATAACTCTATTGTTAGTATGAACATATTATGGATCAAACTTAAAAGACTTAAGCATAAATGAAAATGATTTTCTTTCTAAACCCATTACTTTAAAGAAAATCAAGGAGATTGTTTATGATATGAATGTTGATTATGTGGCTGGGCCGGATTATTTTACCACTAAGTTTTTTTCCCATAAGCTTAGTATATTGTTAGTAATGATCTTTATGATATTGTTTTAGATTTTTTGGTTGTCAAAATATTCCTAAGTTTTTCACTTCCACCTCTATTGTTCTCATTCCTAAAAACAATTCTATTAGCAATTGAAATGATTTTAGACCTAAAAGTCTCTATACTTTCTAGTAAGCTGATTTCTAAAGTTCTTATGAATTGTTTAACTCCTCTCCTCCCTAAAATTATTTCTCCTTATCAAATGGAGTTTGTCAAGGGTCCGCCTAGTTTGATAACATTCTTTTGGCCTAAGAGTTTTGTCATGACCTTGATGTTAGGGTGAGAGGTGGTACCATCATTTTGATATTAGATATCGCCAAAGCTTATGACAACATTAATTGGAATTTTCTTTATAATACTTTGCATCTGTTTGGTTTGAATTCTATTTTTATTAGTCTCATCAGAAATCGCATTGAAAGATCTTTTTTTTCTATTATTATGAAAGGTAAAAGCACTGGGTTTTTAAATCCTCTCATGGCTTAAGACACGGTGATCCTATCTCTTCTGCTCTTTTTATTATTACTGTTGAGTATTTATCTAGAGGTATTGCCAACCTCTTTGAAAATTGTTCTAGCTTTTATTTTAGATCTTTGGGTGGTTTCCCAATTTCCCATTTATGTTTTGTTAATGATTTTATCATCTTTACTAATGCGTCTTTAAATAGGATAAATAGGCTTATGGTTTTCTTTCAAAATTTTGAAAATATTAGTGGGCTTTCTTAGAAAAAGAATAAGAGGTTCTTTATTGCTTCTAACAAATTGCATCATGACTTTATTACTTCTATTAAAGGCATTATTGGTTTTGTGCAAGGTCATTTACCTATTAAGTACCTCGGTGTTCCTCTTTTCAAAGGTAGGAAGAAAACTTTTTCTCTTTGATGATTTGATTAGTTCTATGCATAACAAGCTTATGTCTTGGGATTCTAATTTCTTGCATTTTGGGGGTAGATTGACTCTTATTAGAAGTGTTCTTTGTTCCCTTCCTATATATATCTTCCAAACTCTTCAACCTACTCATGCAGTTTGTAAAAGAATTGATAATTTATTTAATATTTTTTTTGGAAGGGGACCAATAACAATTTTAAAATTATTTAGTCATCTTGGGCCAAATGATGTGGTGTTTTTGAAGAGAGCTTTGGGTGTTAAGAATATGTATGATTTGGCTTATGCATTCTCCTTCAAATTTTGGTACAACTTTCGTGCTAAAGTGAGTCTTTGGGCAAAGTTTATGTATGCTAAGTATTGTGTGGGTAAGCACCCTACAATGTGTTTTTACAATAAAGGTGATTCTAAAGTGTGGCAGAGACTTTACAATATTAAATGGGTTGTTAAGCCCCACATTAAATGGGGCCTTGATGGTGGTAACTTCTTTTGGCAAGATCATTTGTTGGGGCTCATTCTATTGATTCTATTATCAATACTACTTCCATTGTTGCAGTAAATATGAACTATTTAATTATTGAGAATTTTTGGGATTATCATAAACTTGTTGATGTTATTCCTCGATCTATTATTCAATAAATTCTGAGCATTCTGTTTAACACTAATTCTGATGATTTATTATTATGCAATCCTCTTAATGATGGGAGTTTTAGATTAAAGGAAGCTTGGCATGCCTTCAGAACTATGAATGATACCATTAATATTTTTTCTCTGATTTGGCATAAAAGAATTCCTTCCACTGTTGCTATTTTCATTTGGAGAATTTTGCATACTCTTTTTTATTAATCTACTCTCTACCAAAAAATTTAAGAACTACTTTTGTGGCACTAACTTGGGCCTCTGTTGGAGGGTGATCATTCTTCTATTGATCCTAGGTTTATTTACATGATAAAACCCTTTAGTAATACCTATACAATGCGGATGGCTCTATCAAAGAGTCCATCACAGGTTGTGGTGGGATTATCAGGGATGTTTATGGGAATGTTGTTATGGCCTTTGCGAGCCATTTACATAAATGTTATGTTAATTATGCTGAGCTTTTAGCTATTCTTCATGGGCTTTGATTATGTATCTCTGTTGACATTCCTAACATTTGGATTGAAGTTGATGTTATCTATAGTATTTATTATTTAAATGATACTGATGATATTGTGTACAATCCAGATCCTTTTTATCTTATTAAGGGAATTAAGCAGCTGTTGATCTTTATTAATTTCACCATGTCTCATGTGTATTGGGGAGGGAATGCTTGTGTTGATTGGCATGCTAATTTTGGCTATAATTTGGATTATCTTACTGATATCTCTGCCTCCAACTTACCTACTCTTCTAAAGGGTCATTTAAGATTAGACAAAATTTGTCTTCCCTACGTTAGAATTTAGCTCTTAGCTTCAGTTGGAGCCCGTGGCTTCTTTATCTTTTGTTATAGGTGTTAACTTCTTCTTTGCAGGTTGGTGGTTCTCTTATTTTGTCTTGTTCTTTAGCTTTGTTTATTTCATTTTTATTTCTGAGTTTATACCTTTATATTTCTCATCTTTTCCTAAGATGGTCTACCTCAGGTTAGCTTTCTGTGGGGTTTTCTGCTTCATTTCTCTTAGTAAGTTTGGTGGTGTGCTTGTGATTTTCATGTGGTTCCCCTCTGCTATGGATTCCTCTAGTTTTAGTGTGATTAGTTTCTTCTTTTTTCCTCATCTTCTCCTAGACTTTAGGGAGTGTTTTTTCTATTCTTTGGATGGTAACATCCTTTTGCATTTTGACTTTATAGTCTACTTCCTTATTATGTTTAGTGCTTTCTTGAGCTTTGTTGGGTCTGGGTTTAGACTGGAGTGGCACTTGGGTTTTGGTTTTGATGGAATTATAGGTTCTATTTATCTAAGCTACAGAGGACATTTATTTTATTATGCTGCTTGGCTTTGGACTAATTTTTTCATTATCTGTTGGTTGTTTTGGAACTATTTTTCTTGAAGCATTATAATGGCAACTTTTGCATTTTAATTTACTTAAAATTTTCCATGATTGAGTTTATGTTTCTTTTTTCTTATCTGAGAGGTGTTTTTCTATCTACCTTAAGGTTGTTATACATTAGAGCCTGTTCTATTTTTCAGGCTTTATGGTTTCATATTTCCATTTATTGGTGAATCATGATTCCTATGAGTTTGTAGTTGTAGTTCAAGTCTATTATTCTGGGAGATGGTTGGTGATTTTCCATCTCTCCATGGTTGAGGTTGCTAATTTCTATAATTGTGCTAGTTGGTGGCAGGATACCTTTTCTTATGGTTATCCTATGTCTTTGGTGGATAATCGCTCGTGTTATTGTATATTCTACCCTTTGTTCATTTTTAATATTGCTTCTCACCTATTTTTGTAGGACTTTTTTAGTGCAGAGGATTTTCTAAAAGTTCATGAAGGTTGTTAAAACTTTAAGAATAAGCATGAGGCTAACCAAGAGGGGGGTGAATTGGTTATTTTAAAAATTACTTAAAGAAAAAAAAAAGTATTTTTAACTTTTTAAATATTTTAAAACAAATAAAATTATCCCACAATGCATAAGCGGATTAAGTTCATAATAATCGGAAATTTCAACCACACTAAAATCATAAACGAGTGTGAAAATTAAAATCCAAAAAAAATTAAAGAATGAACACACCATATTTTATAATGGTTCAGTCAAATCTAAACTATGTTCACTCCCAAAAGGCCACCTCTGAGTATTACACTAAATCTTTTTGTATCTCTCATTTAGTCAGCTAGGCAGAGAAGCACTTATAAAAATCTCATCCACCGACTCGATGAGGCAGAGTACCTTGAATCTTTTTTTACCCTTCTAGTGAAGGCAAAGAACCTGAATCATTTTACTCCATCCTAGAGTAGGCAGAGAACCTGAATACTTTTACTCCCTTCTAGAGTAGGCAGAGAACTTGAATTTGATGCTGAAGAATGTCTCCCTTGAGTAACCAAAGAATCAAGAAAGCATCTTGAAGAAGATAATAGAAGCCTTGCTTGGAGTAACCTTTGTGAATCCCTCACAACTCCCCCTCATAAGAATCTCACCCTTTCTTCTCTCCCATAGTGCTCCTTCTCTTCCTCTAAGCTCCATCTCAAATCAAGTCAACAATAAAAGATCTTCAATAAGATTATAAGAGAGTTTAAATAGAGAGCCTCCAAAGAATCCCTAAATATCAACATGGCACTTATGATCATCCAGTACTATCTTGAGATTGTCCTATATGATTAGTTTGAAACAACACTTTTAGTCAAAATGAACTGCACTGGTCTGGACAATGGGTTCAACAAATTATATTGATCATCATGTATTATCCTACAATTTTCCTGTATGATTAATCCAAAAGATTAAACTAATTTTCGAGTACTAAAGCTGGCAATTAAGTATCATCACATGTAGTGATCGATTCGTACCATATGAAGATTGGGGATAATCTTGTATGATTAGTGAAAAAATATGGCTTTTTGTCTTGGTTGATGGGTGGCATTTAAAGTACGATCATTTCCAATCATCCTTTGTGATATGATTGAACAATTTAACCATAATTAAACACTCAATCACAGTAACAATTTAGGTATGATTGTCATTGATCGTACAATACGATGATTATTGTATAGTATGATTAGAAACAAATTTTGAATCTTAAAATATCACCTAAATTGTGATTGGCAGCTATTTTTCTTATTATAACAAATCATCATGTATGATTTATATCATATAATAGAATTATTTTAATGAATCTTAATTAACTAAGGTTCCATAATTAGGGCTTCTACTTTAACTGATCTTTTAGTACGATCTAAATCATATTGTACAATCTAAATCGTATTGTATAATTAGTTCAAAATATAAAAAAAATTATTTTAACTCACCAACTCACTCCCTTGAGTGTGTGTGTACAATGTTACTTTAGCTTAGAATCCCCATATACATGATTTGACTTAAGAAAGGTTAAAGTACATTGAAATTAAAATTGTAAACAAATTCTACCCTAGTCTACCTAATCTTGAGATGATTGAAGTTTGCAAGTGAACGGTGGACCTGAAATGTTAGTGAGTAGGGCAAGACAGATATGCAGTAAATTAAAATAGCATAGTAAAAATTCCAATAATATTTGTTATCATCAAAATCATAGGACTAGGGTCCAAATTTATAACATTTTCATGCTTGCAAGACATAGTTGCTTATGTCATAGCAAGGATTCATCAACACTAGATCTTAAACACAAAGAATTCAAATATTTAACATAATTTAAATTGAGCATGTAAATGTTATTAATTCTATATTTTCTAAAATAATTTTTCCATTTAAGCTTATCAAATATTTAGTAGGCTGAAATTTAATGTCAAAACCTTTATCTCACAATTGACTAATATTAAGCAGGTTGTGCTTCAATCCATCTACTAACAAAATATTTTTCATAATAAAGTTCTTTAAATTTCCAATCATATCTAAGCCCACCACTTTTGTAGTGGTATTGCCTCCTAGTATTACCTTTCCTCTTGCCCTGACCTCCAGCATAATGAATTGCTTTATGTCTCTAGTCATGTATCTTAAGCATCAACTATCCAAGCACCTCATGCTCTCACTAATCCTTTTATGAGAGAACCCTTACAATGTCAATCAATTAATAATTTTGGGAACCCAAGTGAGTTTGGGTTCCACCTTATGATGCAATTATTTTGGCCTCCACACTAGATGTGTTCTATGGTGTATGGTGCAAACATGGACTATATGTCATGACATGCCACAAGAATAGCACCTAACCCCAGGGAAAGGATTCACTAATCTATTTTAAGGGATATACATCTTCTTAGGGATATGAGATGCATGTTGTGTCCTAGGATATGGGTTTGTATGCGCAGGCCCATGTGTGTTTTATTGAAGTGCACTTATTTTCTTTAATAGGTATTCATTTGCACTTCTCTAAACTTTTAATTCAATTAATGACTCATGCTCTTTACTATCTAGTTCTGATGCAAGTAATTCTAAATATTTATATGATTATTCTCATATTTCATGGTAATATGTGCTTAAGTTAAATTTTAATGCTTTTTATTTAATGAATAAAACTTATCAAGTAAAGAGAGGTGCTCCTTATCTAAAGTAATGTGTCCAACCCAAATACCATCATGCTCCTTTTGCAAATTAGAAAAATCTGAGTTTAAACTAGAATACATTTTCATTAGTTTCCTATATAAGTCAGGGATTTTTAAAATAAAATAGTATCATATGAGGCTTTAAAATTTCTACTTACTTTACCTTTGGTCATGTACTGATGATGCTTTTGCTTTAACTTAGAAATAATTTTTAATTACTAATTCATTAGTGTTGTCATCATCTTTCTCAACTATAAAGCTGTCACTTTTAGATTTATTTTGCTTTCAATGCCCCGACTTTGTCCTTTCTCCTGTCACCTGTATCAAGCAACCTTTTACTCATGCTTTTCTCTTAGGTAACGAGTGAGCTAAGAAAATTATCAATAGAATACACATTCAAATCCTTAAATTCACAAATAACAGTTACTTTAGCATCATAACTTCCAAATTTACAACACAATTTTGTTAACCTTTTCAAAATTGGATAGTTCTCAACCTTATAGGGATGTCACTATCTAAATAAACCTAGTGTACATGTCTGATATACTCTCATTAGGTTTCATGCAAAAGAGTTCATAATCATGTAAAAAAATACTTTAACTAAATTGTTTAACTACACTAGTACCCTCACAAGTGATGCAAAATATTTCCTATTAGTACATGTGAAGACTTATATATTCTTTAGATTTTAATGAACATAAAAAATAGTTTAAATATTTAACATTCATTTAAACTAAGTATCTATCCTCAATACACCATACTTTAACTCCATTTACTATTCGTGATGAAATAGAATAACAATATTGTATCAAATACCACAGGTAAAAAATAATTCATTGTAGAAAAGTATATATGTAGATTTTTAAAAATCAAATGTAATATTGTCAAAATGTGGTGGATGAGTTATTGAATAATTCTCCATGGTGTTTTTTTCAAAGTGATCCAAGGATCATTTTTCTCAAAATTTTTTAAAACACTCCTTTTGAGAACCTGCTCTGGTACCAATTGAAAGTTTAAGAGATGGTGTTAAATCTTGCTAAAATGCTCAGGATGCACTAAGAGGAGGGTGAATTGGTTCTTTTAAAATTTTAAATGATAGAGTAATTTATATTTATCATAAATTAAGCATGAATATCTATAAAACTTAGTCTAGTCCTCAAGGTGCTAAAGGTGTCATAGGTAAGGGGTTTTGTAAAGATGTCATCAAATTGATTTTCGATAGCTATATGATGTAGTTCTATATCTCCCTTGGCTATGTGATCTCTAATAAAATGATTCCTAATGTCTATATGCTTAGTATGAAAGTGTTATATTATATTTTTGGAAATGAAGATGGCACTAGTGTTGTCATACATAATAAGAAGGGTGCCTACAGGTAGTTCAAGATCTAAGATTTGTTACTTTAGCCAAAATACTTGAGCAACACAACTTCTTGTCATAAATCTAGGTCCACGACTATGATTTTGATAATATAAAAATATTCTTGTTTCTTTACCATTACTCTTATTAAAGAACTTTTTGCTTGCCCTGCTTACTAATTTCTTAGCTCCACAAGATTACTTGCAATGTAAATCAGCTCAAGATCAGGTAGACTATGGTTAAGTAAGTCTGCAACTTCAAATTTAATGTACCTTTTACTTTTATTGAGTCAAGTCATCTACCTAGTGGACCCCAAGCCAAGTAACCTTGCACATACACACTCAGAGGGAGAAATTTGGAGAGTTAGAAAATTCTATATTTTTCGCCTAATCATACATGATGATTTCAAAACGTATTGGACAATTAGTTAAAAATACAAATCCTAATTAAGGCATCCCAATTTTGATAGTGATTAAATTAATCATACTGAATGATCCCTATTATCCAAGATAATTAATTCAGATCGTGAAAATATGAGTCATCATAATTTAAGAAATATTTTAATTTTTAAATTTTATACTAATCATACAGGACGATGTTGATCATCCTGGATGATTCTGGACAATCAATCCTAAATTAATCCTATGATTAAGAGAATGATTATGGTAAAATATAATTTGATACGATCATACAGGACAATCAATGATGATTGTCCTGGATGATAGAGAACATGTTAGGTACGATAAGGGATCGCCACCTATCATACCAGATGAATATCATAATTTTTCAACTAATCATACAAGACAATATACCCCTATCATACTAGATGACAAAGAAGTGCATGAGATGATAAGGAATCACCGAGCATCATACTAGATGAAGTTTAAAAGTTTTATATTAACCATCGAGGATGATATTCAAATCGTATGGGATAATCAACCTATTGCTCTTAAATTAATCATACAAAGTAATGTTGGTCATCCTAGCTAAAGGGCTGTTTTGTCCTAATCGTATAAGATGATATATCGATCGTCCTAGATGACCAGTTGTGCAAAATTAAAAATTAGGGCTTCTTTGGAGGCTCTCTATTTAAGATCTCTAAATTGTCTATTGAGATAATCTTTTGCTGTGGAATTGATCCAAAAGAGAGCTTAGAGAAGGAATACGGAGAGCTTGAGAGAGAGAGATCCTTGTGAGGGGGAGTTGTGAGTGAATCACCAAGGTTACTCCGAGCAAGGTGTTCGTCATCTTCCTAAAGTTGCTCCTCTGGTTCCTTAGTGCCTCTGGGGAGATCTTCTTTAGTATTAGATTCCGTTTCTCTACCTATTCCAGGAGGGAGTAAAAGGATTCTTTGGTTTTCTTCCTTTATCAAGTGGGTTAAAAAGGATTTCTAGGTTTTCGACCTCACCATGTCAGTGGATAGATTTTGTAAGGGATTCTTCATCTTACTGTGAGATAAAAAGGATAGTCACTTTAGTTTAGTGCAATACATAGAAAGGGAATCTCTGAGGAGTGGACGTATGCTAGATTTGACCAAACAACTATAAAATTTGGTGAGTTCTTTCTCATTACTTTTACTGCATTATATTTTTGTACTTTTCTGTGATTTATTTTATGATTGAAAAATCTGATTGTATTGTTATCGTAAACATTATTTTTCTTCTGTATTAAGGGTTATTATTCTGTTTTAAAATATTTAAAAAGATCAAAAAGTTTTCATTTTTTTAAGATTTTTTAAAACTACCAAATTACCCCCCTCTTGGTTAGCTTTAGGCTAGTTCATTAGGGTTTAACACCCCTCTTGAACTTTCAAGTAGAATTAGAGTGGGATTCATAAGTTCAAGTTTTAGAAAACTATTGAATTTTTATCTATGACTAACTTTGAAAATAAAAATACCATGGAAGAATATTCAATTATAATACCACCTCTTTTTGATAATATAACTTTTAATTTTTGGAAAACTCGCATGTCCACCTTTTACAATCAATTGATTACCATATGTGGATTCTTGTTGGGGAAGGTTATTCTGCACCTTTTAGATTAGTAAATGGTGTTAAAACTGAAATTCCTCTTGCTGATTGGACTACTGATGATAGAGATCTAGCACAACTGAATGCTAAGTCCTTGAACTACTTTTTCTATCCCTTAAAATATGAAGACTATATGCATGTTTCCACTTGTTCCACTGTAAAAGAAATTTGGGGAAAATTATTTGTAATATATGAAGTTACAAATGAAGTTAAATAATATTGACTGAATTCTTCTACATTATTATGAACTTTTCCACATGAAACCTAGCGAATCAACTTTTGAGATGTATACTAAGTTTACATAAATTGTTACATCCCTGCATGCCTTAGGAAGAGAACTAATAAACTATGAAAAAGTTAACAAGATTTTAAGATGTTTAACTTCTTCCTTTGATGCAAAAATTACTATTATTATCAAAACTAAGGATTAGAATATTTATTCAATTGATAACTTACTTGGATTACTCATTGCTTACAAGTAAGGAGTGAACCAAACATAGCTTAGTAGGTTGAAGAAAAAGGAGAACATTATAGCCTAAAGGCTAATGATTCTGACACTAATTCTTCTAATTCTGATAATGATGACATCACTTTAATAACTAGGATATTCAAGAGTTTCTTAAGTAAAAAGTAACAGTAACATTAGAAATTTAATAAGGGTAAGAATAATAAGAATTTTAAAGTTTGTTCTAATGTTATTTATTTTGAATGCTAGAATCCATGGCATATGAAGTCTAATTACCCAACTCTTAAAGCTCAACCAAGTAAGGAGAATAATGATAAACCTAAGTTCGTGAAGGATAAGAAAAGGACCAAAAGGCTTTCTAGGAAGACTAAACATCACTCCTTTGAAACTAAAGTAGAAGAGGAGGTAACAAACCTATGCTAATGACTGATGTGAAAGTTCATCAAGAATGCTAAGCCCTTATGAACTAGTCCCAAGGCTAACCAAGAAGGGGAATGATTTAAATATTTAAAATTTTCTTTAACTAAAAGAAAGATCTTTTTATATCTTACAATGGAAACAGATTAATCAATAATAAAAAGATTAATCAGAGATTTCACACAAGCAATTAATCATAATAAAAATAAATTGCATAAATAATAAAGGAAAGAACACACCAGATTTATAGTGGTTTGGTCCAACTTAAACTACGTCCACTCTTTGTAGGTACCCTTCGAGCATTACACTAAACCTTTAGTGACTCTCTTTTAGCCCCCACAGCTAGGTGGAGAAGCCCTTACAAAATTACTTCCACCTTCCCCGGTGCGATGGAGTAATCGGGTCCTTTAACACTAAAGAGATCTTCTTCTTCCCAAAACTTCTCTCAAGACAAACCTTGAATCTGGTTGTAATAAGGTGCAAGCTTGCTAGAGCAACCGTATGAAACCCCCTCCACACTCCGTTGAAACCCCCTCCAAGGATCTTCTCCCGCTCTCAAACTTCATCCTTTCCTCTCTACCTTTCCAGTTTTATCTTCAAGTTTTCTCTAGAAGAACGAAGCTTCAGTGGATATCAAAGACACTTACCAAGTGCCTTGACAAAGCTTAAATAGAGGGCTTTGAAAAGCCCTAAAAATTATTCTTGACAGCAAAAATTATTCAGGACGATCACAGGATTATCGATATGCTTAAAAATAGGGCTTTAAAAAATCCTAAAAACTCAATTCTGATGCCAAATATCATCCATGAAGATCACAGGATCATCCCATATGATGTGCTTAAAAAGAGGGCTTCAAAAAATCCTAAAAGCTCAATTTCGACATCAAATATTGTCTAGTATGATCACAGGATCATCCAGGATGATGTATAGAATTTGACCTGATAGTCCAGGACGATCACCTGGACCATATGATCAAATTTATATTAATCATCTAGGATGATATTGTGGATCGTACTGGATAATTAGAAGAAAAATTATGGTATTTCATCTTGGATATTTAGGAAAATTAAGTATGTTGCTAAACATCTTCTGGTATGATATACAGATCATCCAAGATGATCTGATTTAAAATTTAACCATAATTAATCCCCTAATCACATGATCAATTTAGGCATTATTTATATTGATTGTCTAGGATGATCTAAATTGTCTGGGATAATTAAAACAAAAATTGAATCTTAAAACCTTGCCTAAATTATCATTGACAGCTATTTTCCAATATCATAAAGGATCATCCTTGATGATACAAAATTGTCGAGTATGATTAGTTCAAAACTTCAACTTTTGGTTTTGATTATATCTCACTCCTCTAAGTGTGTGCGTGTGCATGATCACCAAGCAAGCATACTCCCTTATTTATATAATTTTTAAAATAAAATAAGTAAAATAAAATAAATAACTAGTTAAAGACAAATTAAAACAAATAAAAAAATAACAGTATGTTCTTCCCCTTTGATATTATCAAAAAGAAGAGGAGTACATAAAACCAAAATAATAAAAACCGACTAATAAAACATCAAACAATCCCTAATCGAGTGAAGATATTTTTTTTCAATAATCAAATATTCTCAAAATGAGAAAGTTACCTCTTAATTTTATTCAAAAACTTAGTAAGGAATGTAATCACAATGCATAATCCAAAAAGGTTAAAAATTCAAAAATTGTTAATCCAAGCTCAGGTTCTTTTAAAGACTTAAAAACTTTTTAAGCCAATATCTAAATCAAGAAATAAATTAGAAAAGGAAACACTAATCTTTTCAAAACACCTTCCATGAAATATATCTAATTAAAGATTAATGCAAAAATTGGTGAATCAAGAATTATGATTTTAAAACTCAAGTATCGAAAATATCAATAGATAAAAGGGTTTTCTTAAGATTTAAGATAATACAAGAAAGGTAAGTAAGCTTACTTTTTGTGGGCTCATTTTATGTCTCTAGTCAGTTTTTTGGTGCACTTTATGCATCTTTTAATTTTTGATAAATATTTTGTATCTTTCTAAATTTGGCATCATTACGTATCTTTTAATTTTTTATACACATTATGTATCTTTCTAAATTTGGCGTCATTGGTTTTTTTTTTTCTTTTCAATAAATATGCTTCCTTTCTATAATTTTTAAAAAACTAAAGCAAACCCATTCTATTAACAAAATTGAACTATTTGATTAAGAAAATTATGAGGTAGATTTAACAACATGCAAAAAATTTCTATGTGATAGACAAAATATAAGGTAATGAAAAAGCTTAATTTTAAAATCTAATTTATAATATCATGAAGAATTTGAATCAAAAATAAAATAACCTCTTTAAGAAAAGATAAAGAGAGACAAAATTATGAGTTTCCTTCATTTGACTGTTTTTAGATAAGATAACTACAACTTACATAAGAATAAAAAAAATGAGGTAAATTTTTCATTTTTTTAGAAAAACTAATTTTTTTAAGGTTTGGTTTCCTAAAATGTATACAAAATAAAAAGATGATATGTGTGTGTTGATCAGAGAAAACTTCATAAAAATAAATATAAAAACTAATTTAAAAGTTTTAATGCAATAACAAAAATGAAAAAAAAACTAAGCCCAAATAAAACAGAGAAAATAAACAAAACATAACAAATAAAAACATGCATACATAAATAAATAAACACACAAATAAGGGTTTAAACATCATGTTGCTTCTCGTTTAATGATTTAGAAGCTAGGTCTACCAAATAGAGTTTTTGCTTTTCATTATTTTCCCTTTTCATACTTTGCTTATCTTTACCCTTTTTCTTTGTAGGAGAAGTTCTCAAATTAGGGCACTGATTTTTTATATGTCTAGATTTCCTACATTCAAAGTAAATAATGTCAGAAAAAATATTAACATTATTACCATTTTTATCGTTGTTTCACTTTTGTTGATGCTTTTGCTTATGCTTTAGTAGGCTTTCTAATTTGCTTGTTAAGTCATCACTTTTGTCATTTACTAAGCCACTTATCTCCATGTCTTCAATTTTTAGCACTATCGTTTCACCTGAATCCAAAAGTCTTTGACCCAAACTTTGCTTGTAGATAATGAGTGAACCAATCAAATTATTGATAAAATATTCATTCAAATTTTTTTATTCACAAATAACAATAATTTTGGCATCAAACTTATCAAGTAGACAATATATAATTTTATTGAATTTTTTAATGTTTGAAAATTCTTTACCTAAAGCATGTAATGTTGTCATAATTTGAATAAACCTAATATACCTCTCTAAAATTTTCTCATAGGGTTTCATGCAAAATAATTCATAATCATGTATTAAAATATTCAACCTGGATTACTTTATTTCACTAATGTCTTCGTATATAGTATGTAATTTATCCCAAATTTTCTAGCTAGTAGTGCATATGGATACTAACATACAATCTTCAAAATTTAAAGCATAAAAAAAATAATTTAAAAATTTAGTATTCAATTGAGCATTGATTTATTCTACCCTATTTCATTGATTAAGAAGAATATCAATTTTAATTCCATCTATAACAGATGATAGTATATAATAACTAGTTATAATCATTTGTCATATTAGGTAATCAATTGATTGCAAGAAAATAGAAATGCAAATTTTTCAAAAAATCAAAAGAAATATTTTCAAATAAAGATGGTCAGGTGATTGAATATCCTTCCAAAATTTTACTATTATAAAAATTAGCCATTGATCTTTTTTCCAAAAGTTTTCTAAAAATTTATTTTTCAATCTTGCTTTGATACCACTTGAAAGTTCGTCAGGGATGTTAAGCCCTTATGAACTAGTCTTGATGCTAACCAAGAGGGGGGTTAATTGGATATTTAAAATTTTCTTTTACTAAAACAAATATCTTTTTATTTCTCATAGCATAAATAGATTAAATAAATAATAAAAAGATTAATCAAAGATTTCATCCAAGTAATTAATCGTAATAAAAATAAAGTGCAGAAATAATAAAGGAAAGAATACACCAGATTTATAGTGGTTCGGTCCAACTTGATTTACATCCACTCCTCGGAGGCACCCTCCGAATATTACACTAAACCTTTAGTGACTCTCCTTTAGTCCCCACAGCTAAACAGAGAAACCCTTACAAAATCACTTTCACCTTCCCCAGTGTGGCGGAGTAGCCGGGTCCTTTCACACCAAAGAGATCTTCTTCTTCCCAAAACTTCTCTCAAGACGAATCTTGAATATGATGGTACTAAGGTACAAGCTTTTTAGAGTAACCATATGAAACCCCCTCCACACTCCCTTGAAACCCTCTCCAAGGATCTTCTCCCTCTCTCAAACTCCATGCTTTCCTCTCTTTCTTTCAAGTTCTCTCTTCAAGTTTTCTCCAAAACAACGAAGCTTCAATGGCTACCAAAGACACTAACCAAGTGCCTTGACAAATATTAAATAAAGGGCTTTGAAAACCCCTAAAAATTATTCTTGGAGGTAAAATTCATCCAGGATAATCGCAGGATCATCTCATACGATGTACTTAAAATACGGCTTCAGAAAAACCTTAAAACTCAAATTTAGTGCCAAATATCATCCAGG
Source organism: Dendrobium catenatum (assembly GCF_001605985.2). NCBI lineage: Eukaryota > Viridiplantae > Streptophyta > Magnoliopsida > Asparagales > Orchidaceae > Dendrobium > Dendrobium catenatum. The sequence goes on from NW_021318686.1 coordinate 130,941, forward strand.
ATAATTGCAGGATCATCCTGTATGATGTGCTTAAAAAGAGGGCTCTAGAAAACCCTGAAAACTTAATTTTTGTGCCAAATATCATCCAATCAGGATGATGTGTAGAATTTGACCTGATAGTCTAGGACGATCACCTGGATGATAAAATCAAATTTATATTGATCATCCAGGATGATATTTTGGATCATCCTAGACAATTAAAAAAAATTATGGTATTTTGTCTTGGATAATTTAGTAAAATTAAGTTTGTCTACAAACATCATCCGGTATGATAAACAGAATATCTAGGATGATATGATTGAAAAATATAATCATAATTAATCTCCTAATCACATGATCAATTTAGGCATAATTTATATTGATCGTCCAGGATGATCTAGATCATCCTAGATGATTAAAACAAAAAATTAAATATTAAAACCTTACCTAAATTATCATTGGTGGCTATTTTCTAAGATCATAAGGGATCATCCTAGACGATACAAAATCATCCAGTATGATTAGTTCAAAACTTGAACTTTTCATTTTAGCTAGATCTCACTCCTCTAAGTGTGTATGTGCATGGTCACTAAGCAAGCATACTCCCTTACAAGACTTGACTCAAGAAATTAAAATTACATCAATGAATATTAAAGACCTTTTATAGTATAACCTTATTCAACCCAATCTCAAGCTATAATTCTTTGTTTTATATTGTATGATATTCTTAAAATGTTAGTATACACACAAACAAATATAGAATGAAAAATACTATGAGATATAAAGATATTTGATATCATCAAAAACTTAAAACTCATGAGCTCGAGTTGCATAATGAAGATCATCTTGATCACTCTGATCAAGAGGAGATATTGTGTGCTTATTTATGATCAATTACTTGAAGTTTTTAAAAAAATTCATTCTTTATATAGGAATCTCAAGAAACTACATACTAGCATTAATTCTATTTTTTTAACTCTATAGAAAGATCATGAATGCCTGAGAAAAGATTGTTGGCTCAAAAAAAAATGGCATGAATGCATGAATCCTGCTTTGCAACCTTGGGATTCCATTTTCCCTTAAGTCAGATTGAAATTAACCAGATTTCCCCTGAGAGTAGTGTCAGGGTTTATAGATCTGGGGTTCTTACTTCCTATAAGCGCAAGCACTCATAGTTAATTACCCCTCTTAACACGTAAGAGAGAAATCTCGATTAAGGATGAATATATTTTAGGTAATTTAGTCTCAATGGTGGAAAGATGGAGGTAAACTCGATCAAGATCCCATGGTTCCGTCGTCCCGGGTATACAATAGATTTCAGTCTACCAGCACTAACAATCATTGACCGTAGTGTCTAGGGAATCTGATTAGCAGCCATGGTTTGCCTCCTCTCAGGGATCCAGAGTAGGCTGAAGTAGTTAAATGTTGAATTTAGTTTTAATTTAATTTGAGTTAGGGCTTACTACTTCCTTAGAAGTTGCCCGTTAATTTATTTAGTTTTGGGCTTACGGCTCTAATTAAGTGTTGCCCGTTAACTTATCTAGTTTGGGGCTTATGACTCCAATTAAGAGTTGTCCGTTAATTTATTTAGTTTTTGGCTTATGACTCCTATTAGAAGTTGCCCGGTAACTTATTTAGTTTGGGGCTAATGGCTCCAATTAGGAGTTGCCTGATAACTTATTTAGTTTGGGGCTTACAGCTCCAATTAGGAGTTGCCCGAAGAATTTATATAGAGGGGCTTATGGCTCCAATTAGGAGTTGCCCTGATAATGGGACTTATGGCCTCTTTTAGATGTATCCCGAAGAATTTTGGTTAGATAGGTCTTATAGATTCCTCAGAAGTTGCCTAATGGTGGGTCTTACGACCGAGCCCTGTAAGTTAAGTGGCCCGAGTTATGGGTCTTACAACCAAGTCCTTTTAGACTAGGATGCCCGTGTGAGGAGTCTAGCTTTGTGTTATCACCTAAACACTTCTCTCAAAGGTCAGACTTATGGCTTCTATTAGAAGTTACTGGGGGTTTTAATTTGGGGTTAAGAGTTAGGTCAATTTTACCTAAAACTTTCCCCTAAGATCAGGCTTACTGCTTTCCTACGAAAGTTGCCGGGTAGCGGGTCTTACAACCAAGTTCTTATAAACAAGGCTGCCCTAAAACATGTGGATTTGAGTTTGGATTTGATTGTATGTTTATTGAGTTGGTTTGAGTTTGTGATTTTGATACTTCGGAGCTTTGACACTTATGTTAGTGTTTTTTGTTGTTTTGTACTTGTAGTCTTTTCCTTACTACAGTAGTCCACAACTCTACATGTTTTTAGCACTTGTGCTTTACTAGTTTTTTGTATTTGGCTTTCTTGCTTTCCAGTATTTCATTCTAAATGATATAGCTTATATTTCTCAGTATTCATTCAATTTATTTAAGTGGTACTGACTCTTCATTTGTTTGTTCATAGGTGTTCGTAGTAAGTAGTTGCAGCAGTCAGGGCTCGTAGTTGTAGAGGATAGAGTCCAAAAATAGTTGCAAGAACTCGTACAAGAGGGACTTTGGAGAACTTGTAGAAGAGTTCAGTTTGAGAGTTTTAGAGAGTTTTGAGAGTTTGTACAGTTTGTGAGAGCTTGTAAGTTGGAGAATTGGTGAGGATTGTGTTGAGAGTTTAAGAGCCTATATATGTTGATTAGTGAAACTCTTTCTCTCTTTTTTTTATTGCATTTTTTTATTATTTTCTATTTGATTAATTAAAAATTAACCAATAAATAAAATTTACATTTCATTTCTCAATCTTTTAAATAACTCTCGAATTTTAAAACTCTCAGAATTTGAAATTCTCTTATTTAACATTTTTCTTTAAAATGGATCCCATATTTTAAAACGTGCTAATTTCAAATGACTTTAGATTTTTTTAAAAAAAATGAATCAATTATTTTAATTAATTAATTTTTTATTAATTAATTAAATAATCAAATTTAATTGTTCCAAAATTGTTTCAAAAAAAGTTCAATAATTTTCCCAAAATTTCGGCAGCCTCCCGGCATCAGCTCCCCATCGAGGGAGAAATCAGGATGGCATTACCGTAATTCTTCCTATCCGGACCTAAGGTCGATATCATAGGGTCTTCGATTTCAAACCATCTCACCAAGATCTAAGATCGACTACGTGAGGTCTTCAATTTGGAACCATCCCGGCTGGATCTAATATACGACGGCCAGAGGTCTTCAAATTTTAAAACCATATGCCCAGATTAAAAAACAACGGCATAGGTCTTCAATTTCAAACCATCCCGGCGGCGTCGAGTCAGGCGAGAGGTCGGAGGAGGAGCAAAGTCGGACGGTAATGAAGGAGCTGAACAAGCCTCACATGCAATTTCTCTACCTCCGCTTGTGAAGGAATGAAGTCAGTCGGCCAAGGAAAGTCGGACGGCAACAAGGAGTCGAAGGAGAGGCTTGTACGATCCCTCCTCTCTGGCGAATCAAAGCCAAACAGCAACGACAAACAGAGAAGACTAAAGGCGAAGCTTAGTTGAATGAGAATCCGAGCGAATGTGCATTTCTCCTTTTTTTTATTTCAAATTCCATCATTTTATCGTTTTGAATTGCCGACTCTCTGAAGAGACGCGTTGCTGGCTAAGTGGGGTCGGTAGAGGCGATTTTTTTTTTCATCCGTTCAGTATTATCTTTATTGATTCTTTTTTTTTTGTTAGTCAACAAAGATCATTCCACTTTAGATAAAAATCATATGACATTACTTGGTGGATTTGATGATTGAATAAAAAGCTTCTTAATTTAATTAATGAGCATGATTACTTGAAAAGTTTACATGTTGAACTAGAAAATGCATATAAGAACTTAGATACTCTTACAAATGATTTAGATAGTAGGGAGTATGCTTCAAAAATAGAAAAGTCAATTCTTAAAAATAAAAATAAGTTTTTAGAAGCTAAATTATCAACTTTCAAAGAAAATATAAAACCACATACAATGCAAGAGTTTCATAATCCATCAGATCAACATGCATCATTCAAACCTAGGAAGGGGAACCATAACTCAAATAAATTAGTATTTTTTTTCCTGAAGTTAGATGTTTTTCTTATTGTATGTTAGGAAAATCTCCCTTGCACCATTCACCATAGAACATATTTAGTGTGGATACCAAAACTACAAAATATATAACATAGCATGCATGCATTTTATTCTTCTTTCCATAAGATTGGACCCAAACCTATTTGGGTTAAAAAACCTAATGTCTGGTGATTTTGTATGTGTGCTATGACAAAAGACCATATGCGAACATGTCATACCTTAACAGCGGATGTTCAAGGCATTTGACTGGAGATACAAATCAATTCATATCGTTGGAGGCCAAGGAAGGAGGTAAGGTAACACTTGGAGATAACACCACTAGGAGAGTCGTAGGGTCATGTATAATTGGCAACTCTAAAAATTTCATCATTGAAAATATTTTACTAGTTAATGGCTTGAAATATAACTTGTTCAGCATTAGTCAGCTCAATGATAAAGGCTTTAGATTAAAATTTCTATCTACCAGCTATATAATAAGCTTCAATAACAATATTATTTTGCAAGGAAAAATGATCACCTATGTGATACCTATTAGTTAATAAATCTATATACTTGATTTAAATTGCATTAAATTTGATATTGCTTTTTTGCTTAAAAATAATTGCTCGTGAATCCTGATTCATCCAAAAATACTTAGTGAGAAGGATACCCAAATTAGAGTTCACTAAGGATCACCTGTGTGATGCATGTTAGTTAGGAAAGCAAATCAAATCCTCCCCCTCAATTAAAAACATTACCACTAGAAAACCCTTAGAAGTCCTTCACATAGATATATTTGAACCGGTTAGCACTACAAGCCTAGGAGGGAAAGTTTTTGGGTATGTGATCATTGATGATTATTCAATGTTTACTTAGATTATATTCTTTCTCATAAAAGTTAATCATTCAAGAATTTTAAATCTTTTTCCACTTAGATTCAGAGGAAGCTAGGTTGTGAAATCCTAACCATTCATAGTGAACACAATTAAGAATTTGAGAATGAGAAACTTGAATCTTTTTATAAGGAGCAAGGGATAGACCACATTTTTTTAGTTCCAAGTACCCCTCAATAGAATGGGTAGCTGAAACAAAGAGTAAGACCTTGGTAGAAGTCACTAAAGCCATGTTAGTTGAATACTCACTTCCAAAATACTTTTGGATAGAAGTAGTGAATACATCCTGTTATGTTCTGAATATGGTTAATGTTAAATATGAACTGAACAAGTCACCCTATAAAATTCTAAAGGTTAGGACACCTAACCTATCTTACTCCATGTCTTTGGATGAAAAGTGTTCATTATGAATAATGAGAAGTCTCAACTAGGAAAGTTTGGCCCAAAAGTTGATGAAAGAGTGTTCAAAGGTTACTCAAGTGTTGAGAAATTATATAAAGCATTCAATAAAAGAACACTACTTGTTGAGGAGATAACTCATGTTGTATTTGATGAATCTGATAATTCTAAAGGGTATAAGATAGAAGAAGAGGAGGTTATATAAGTCACCCAAGGATTAGAATCTACAAATCTGGAGAAAAGGATAGAGCCTAAAAACACTTTGCCTAGAGAATGAAGATATTCATAAAGTCATCTTAAAGAACTAATCTTAGGAGACCCATCTAAAGGTGTTAAAACTAGGCATGGACTTAGAAAATAAGTAAACCACTATGCCTTCATCTCAATGACTGAACCAACTAACTTATATCAAGCCTTATTTGATGAATTCTAGATCTTAGACATACAAGAATAACTGAATCAATTTATAAGGAATAATGTTTGAGAGCTAGTTAAAAGGCCTAAAGACCATAGTGTGGTTGGAACTAAATGGGTTTTCAAAAATAAAATGAATGATTTTGGAATAGTAGTGATGCATAAAGCAAGATTGGTGGCTAAGGGGTATAATCAAATAAAATGGAATGATTTTGAAGAGACTTTTGCCCCTGTAGCTAGATTGGAAGCTATTAGGGTGCTACTAACCTTTACTTATTTTAAGGGATTCAAATTGTATCAAATAGATTTTAAGAGTGCCTTTCTAAATGGAGTGATAAAGAGAGATGTGTATGTTGAACATCACCTAGGCTTTAAAAATACATAATTTATCAATCAAGTCTTCAAATTAAAAAAAAAACATTATATGAACTTAAACAGGCACCTAGGGCAAGGTATGAATGGCTAAGCACATTCCCACTAGAAAGAACTTTTTGATAAAGAGAGATGTGTATGACACCATCCTATTTCTGAAAAAGGTAGGAGATGAACTACTCATTGTCCAAATTTATATTGATGATATTCTATTTGGATCTTCTAATAAAAATCTATGTAATGAATTCTCAAAAATAATGAGTAAAAAATTTATGATGAGTATGATGGGAGAACTGGCTTACTTTTTGAGATTTAGCATAAGGCAAAAAGATGATGGAATTTCCTTCAGAAGTATGACATGGATAAATCCAAGCCAATCAACACTCCCATGAGTTCCACTATTTAGTTAGATAAGGATTCAAATGGAAAATATATTGATCAAAGAAATATAGATGAATAATTAGATCACTTCTTTACTTGACTACTAGCAGACCTGATATTATATTTAGTGTTAATCTTTGTACTAGATTTTAGGCTGATCCAAAAGAGTCCCACCTCACTGCTATTAAGATAATCTTTAAATATCTCTTAAGGATCCAAGACTTAGGAATTTGGTATCCTATGCATAGCACCTCTTTTAAAATAAATGGATATTCTGATTCATATTATGTAGGATGTCGAGTTGATAAGAAAAGCACTTCTAGAACTTATCAATTTATAGGATAGTCCTTAGTCTCTTGATCCAGTAGAAATAGGACTCAGTTGCCCTGCCCACTATTGAAGCTGAGTATATAGCCTTAGGAAGTTATACGGCCCAGGTCCTTTGGTTCAAGCAATAAATTATTGATTTAGGATTACCTATAGGCATAATTTCAATCCTCTGTAACAACATTAGTTTCATCTGCATTTCAAAGAACCCAATCCATTACTCCAAGACCAAAAATAATGATATAATATATCACTTCATTAGGGATCATATTACTAAAAGAGACATAGTGATACACCATGTAGCCACTGAAAGCTAACTTGTTGATATCTTAACAAAACATCTGGCCTTTGAAACTTTTAGTATCTTAAGAACCAGATTACGTGTAATAGATATTAATACTTGAATTTACTATTTTCTATTTTCTTATGTTCTTGTTTTTACTTTATTTGCATGTTTATTTATGTTTATGTATCTCTATTTTATGTTTTTATTTTTTAGTTGTTTTTCTCTTCAATTCTTGTTAAGAATCAAATAAATGGTCACTGTTAATACTAATTTCTTAAATGACATCTTTGCCTTACTTTTAGTTTTAAAAATTAGTAGGCAGTGTTTAACTTCCCAAAATCAATTAAGGGAAGAAACATCAATGATTATCTCTCTTCTTATAACTTCTTTAGGGGTATATTTTTCTTTTTGAAGAAAAAAAATCTAATTCAACTTAAAGTTGGACTTTGAATTTGAGATACTTCTATCTTCTTACAGTAATCTATCTCATATGAATAATGTTAAAAGCAATTAAATCACTTTCAAGTTTTCTCTATCAGGTTATTGCATTTATCATATGGATATGATTATGATTTGTGGTTTATTCTTCTTTATATTAGAGAGTGAGTTTTCTTCTCTTATATTTGGAAGATAATCTTACAACTGAGAGTCTTTAAAGTTTTTGAAAGGAAGCTAGCTTGCAAAAATTGACAAGAGGCATAAAATGAGCTCAAAGGAAAAATGAAGAGATGTGCAATGATCGCCAAGTAACTGCAAGATACACCAAAATATATCACAAATCAAAAGATGTGCAAAGTGTGCCAGATAATTAAAAAAGAGGAACAAAAATAAGTTTCTTTCTCTTTCAAATCTTTAAATCTTAAAAGAATTTGTGTGCCACTTGATATTTTCAAGCACTTGATTTTTAAAAATCATGATTTTGGTTGATTACTTTGTAATATTATTCTATCATATATTTTTTCTAAAATGAAGTTTGAATATATTACTTTCATATTAGATATCTTTTCTAAATTAGATTATTATTTTCAAAAGATTTTTAACATGTAAGGAGTCCCAGTTATGGTTAATAAGAATGATTTTCTAGCTTTTTTGAATTTCAGAGTTTCTAACTCATTTCTTACTAATTTTCAATCCATTCACAAAGGAATTTTAACATTTACTAGAGTTGATCAATTCATTTAAAAAAATATTCATTTGTTTTGATTATGATTTATTTTTGTTTGATTTTTATATTGTTTAATGATTTTCATTTTTTTTAAAATACTCTTGATCATTCCATTCCATCTCTTGAAATTTTCATTTTTAGTCATATCATCTAGGATGATTCACTTTGTCTTGTACGTCCTTAATAGAAATTCCAATCACCACTCACCTCACATCCAACAGTTAATTTGAGTCAATTTTTGGAGATCGTATTGGACAATTTTCTATTCGTCTTGTATGATCCACATGGCAAAAATTATTGGATGATTTGAATGTTGTTAGGTTGATCCTTTATTGCCCATCATCCTGGATTATCCACATTTTCATTATGTACAATTGTTTAGTTAATAATCGTACAGGATGACTCCTTAGGACGAACGTTTGTGTCTAATCATCGGTGGAAAATGAGCTCGTCAATAGCTATATGGCAATTTTTCTCATCATCTTACTGACATATGTTTCTTAATAAAGGACGATGAAGCAGCCTATCATATACATGGATAGGCCCAAATTATCCCATCCCACATTCTTGACCAATCAATTCTTAGTTATCGGGTAATGGATCTCTTTACTGGTTGCACTCTCAAATTTCTACTCACCCTAGCCTTCCCATTAATTCTGAGTTGCATTATAAATTTTTTGCTAGTCTATGAGTATTTGTAGATTTCTCCTCCAAGACTTCATATTTTTTTAGACAACCCATATAAATTACTAAATTAAATTTAGTTAAATAATATACCTATCCACTAAAGGGATTCAACCCACTATTATATCATCTAAGGGAGACTATAACTAAACCACTATCAATCCAATTATTAGGAATACTCCTCTAAACCAACATCAGCCACTTATCCAATCCCTAAATCCAAATGATCATATCATCCAGCATGTTCTCCAAACATTTGTTGTTCTTAAAGATGGAGAAAGGGTAAATATCACTCATTTCTTATCTGAAGTTACCTACTTAATTATGTTTAACACCTTTTTTCATGAAGCCCAAATGAACAATTCTTATCTTCACAAACTCACTTCCCTTCACTCATGCTTAACCCATCGTAAGCACAACCTTGTACTAGGTCACTTAATTTCCCATATGTTAGACCAAAAATATTAGGTTACATATTCCACACAAGCAGAAAATTTCCTATTTTTTTACTCCAAAGGCCCTTTCTATGTCTTCTTTCATCGTCATTAAGGGGATATTCCTATAAAAGAGCCAAATTTTGATGAGGAAGGGGCAGTTGTCTAGCATCATAATATCAGCCTTATTCCTATAGGGCGCTGATACAACACTTTGATCAATTAGAGTATCTACAGAATAACTATATTCAGCAGCAACAACAACATGAAACCAACATGGCATGGTTTGGTGAGCAAATTTACATGATTCACCACTATTTCCAGCCACCATAACCTCCACCACCGCCTAATCAGGGTCCCAACTTCTAGGTTTCCTATTTTGTTGTAGTCTTTCTTTTAATTTTTTATTATTTTATGTGATATTTCCTTTTAGTATTCTCTACTTTTTGGTGCTGGAGAGACTCGGCTCATGCTAATGAAACTCAGCTCATCCAAAATGCATTAGCATGATCATGGTATCTTCATGGACGAAATCTTGATTTGTCAACAAATCGTATGGTAAGATGTCAATCGTACCGGATGATGAGCAGAGACAATTTTTAATCATTTTGACAACCATTCTATATAATCTCAAGACAATCAAACTAATTGTATTGTACAATCTATATATTGCATTGTACGATCAATATACTTTATTTGAACGATACATCCCAGGATTGTTCCATCGCAGTGGATATTTTCTGGTTTTTGAACTAATCATATTGTATGATCATTTTGTTTGAATTAAAAATTTAGGGTTTTTGATGACCTTATATAAAAAGCTTTTCTTAATATTTTCTACATGAGAGACTCTGGCTGTTAAATGTATTTTGGGAGAGAGCAAAAAGAGATCTTGGAGAGTGGAGAAGAAGAAGGTGATGTTTGTGAGAGGGAAAAGTAATGTAAGAGTTTCACATGGTCACTCCAACAAAGCTTGCACCTATTCCTCCATAGTGATCTATGGGTTTGCTTGGGCTACTCTATGAAGAAAGGTTTCAAGGTCAAAGCCTGAGGTTCTATGCCTTAACTAAGAGGGGGAAAAAGGATTGCAAGGTACTCTACCTTCACCAAAAAGTTTAAAAAGCTTCCATTCTCGCTTCCTTCATAAGGAGGGTCAAAAGAGCTTCTAGGGTTCTCTACATCATCAGGAGGGTGAAAAGGATTATGGTTCTCTATCACACTGAGTTAATGGAAGTGATTCTTGTATGGACTTTTCAGCCTTATTATAGGGGCTAATGAGTTAGTGCAATACCTATAGTGGAGGACTCCGAGGAGTGGACGTAGGTCATTATTTGATCAAACCACTATAAAATTTTGTTATGCTCATTCTAATTTTTATTTTCTACATTTTACTTTTCTGTAATTTATTTCATGAAAATTGTATGTTGAAAGTTTTGTGGTTTATGTTATATTCATTTGATTAAACTATCATCACCATTATTATAATTATTGTCTAGTTAATTTGCTTTCACATAGAGTGATAAAGTTATTTATTTTTAAGTTATTGAACAATTTAAAAAAGTATTTTTTGTTAAAGAAATTTTTAAATAACTAATTCACCAACCCTCTTGGTGTGCGTATGGACAGTTCAACGAGGCTTAACATCGTCCATTGAACTTTCACAAATCATAGAGCTTCTAAATAACTTCAATACGCACAATGAAATAAACTCATCCATAATTATTTTCTTTCCATTAAAATATACATACAATATTTACACTACAATACATAATTATACATACCAAAAATAGAAAAGTAAAATAAAACTAGTCATGACTATACTGAAATCAAGAAAAATGTTTATGTAGACTCAGACATATCATGTCCTAAACTCAGCTACCCAACAAGCTCTTTCTCTTTCCTCTGGCCTAAAACAAAAGGTATAATAGGTGTGAGCCAACACAACTCAATAAGTCACACCTATCAATCTAAATTTCCAACAATTAATTTGTTAACCATTTTATTGAATGTAAAAGCATTGCATTAGGACTATATTGTACTAAGCATGATATTATTTATAATAATTAAAATAAAATAGATTGTGCACTAAAATAAATATCATAATTTAGGTCCATATGATTCTCCATGCTGACATATTAGAAAATAAGCTCTTATGACTATCAATGCCTAAAATATATCAGATATTAAAAAAAATTAGCCCTTATGACTCCCTATGAATTCAGCGCCAGAAACAACTTCTTTCAAACATTATATCTTCTCAAAATCATACAATATAAGTGGAGAAGCAAATATATCATTAAAATTTAGAACATGAAATGTAAATAAATCAACTTGTAGAAATTCATAGTGTGCAATATCAATAACCTATTATTTTAACAATTAAACATAACTTTAATATTTTAGAAACTTACTAAATTACTATGAATTATTTAGAATATTATTTTGAAACTTTAATTAAACTACAACATTATTTTATGGGATCAAATTATTTTACAATTAAATAAAATAACATACTTTTCAAATTAATCTATATTTTTTTTTTTCAAAAAAAGACCTAAATGTTTGGAACTATCATATTTATAATTTACAAGAAAATTACATCATGAATGTTTTAAGAGTAGAAAGTTATCCCAGGTTTTAACAAAATTATAATTTAAAATAGAAAAATCCTAAAATTTTCTTATTTTTAAAAACTAAGATAGGTGGAATGTAACCTACCTCGATCCAAACAACTTTTAGAACTAGGCCAATAGTAAAAAATGGATAGGAGTCACCCAAAACTCTATCTTTCTCTCATTAGAATCCTCTCTCTCTCTCTCTCTCTAATTAGTTGCCTTAAATGAGAAAATAATTTTTAAAATAGAGGAAATGGATATTTTATTAAAAAAAAAAATTTTAACGCTGCAGCGCTTGGTCTTGTGTGCCACAACTCTCCCTATAGAGATACACTATATCGCATCTAGGGGCTTAGAATTATTTTTTCCAAAAGACAAAGAGTTCAATGTTATGACATCGAGTTTTGTTTAACAGACAAAGAGCTTAATGAAGCAACATAGCCAATCTTAGTGCCCAAGGAAATTTTCTAGATTTTGAAATCATACACAAGAGCCCTGGGACCCGCTTCAAAATAAATTCAAATATTCATATGCATACATAATATTCCTAGACACATGCAAAGGGGGGTGGCTAAATTAATAAAATTTAGTGAATTGCCTTTTTTAGATTGAATCAGAATAGATATAACTATACAAGGATTCAGTTGGTATTACATGTAGTACTCTATAATGGTTTTGCCTTACTAAAACTCTATCTATTTATCATATGTTATTCTTTAGGATCAATCAGACAAATATATATATATATATATAAAGTTTTTTAAGATTTCTTCAAATTAAATCAGACTATAAAGCTTCTAATTAACTTTTAGTAAGCAAAAAAAAAAAAGATTTAAAAAGATCAAATCCTGAATTCTCAACTACTTGACTGGCTATTTCTCTTTTCCCAAACCTAAAATAGAATATATATAATAGGTGTGAGATAACATAGCTCGGTAGGACATACCCATCGATCTAAATTTTAAATAATTCACTTACTAAACATTTAATTGAATTTAAAGGTAGTTAATAAGAAATTTGTCATATCAAGCATAGTTTTAATTATAGATAATTAAAATAGAGTATATTATACATTTACAAAAATAAACATGCACTTCATATATGAGCATAGAAATTGATAGAATTTCTTTAAGCCTTTATACCTCCCAATAGAAAAAGATATAAGAATTTAGACTCTTAAGACTCTCTATGCTAGCATATTATAAAAAGAAAATTCTTATAACTTTCAAATGCTTTGCACATATTAAATATTAAAAAAAACAAATAATTATGAATCTATATGTATTCAGCACTAGAGCATCCATCACACATCAAAATCTCCTCAAAATCATATATTTCAAGCAGCTAAATAAATATATATGTTGTCCTACAATATTCATAGCAATAGAGAGATATAGAGCTTAACATTTTAGCTTAGAATAAAGATCCAGTATACTAAAAAATAAAAGAGAGAGGTGCAATATTCATAAGAAATATCAAAATGTTTACATGAAAATCCTAAAAAGGGATAAAAATCATGGGTCCTAACTCAGTTTAAATGAATCCACTAGTGTTTGTTGTTGATTAGAAATAATGCCCTCCTCGAAGAAGGGCGTTGGCTAAAATATAAATTGTAGAGAGCATATTACATAATTAGATAATGAAATGATAGTTATTCTCAATAGAATGCTTGTCTATTCATTTGGTTGGTATTGGTGTAGGTATGCGATGAAGGTCAAAGGGACCATAGCCGATAAGTGATATAGGTTAGACAAATCATAGCCAGGTGACAGTGATCAGTGTGATTGTAGTCGAGTGATGGTCAAAGGGACCATAGTTGGTGGGCAATAAAGGTCGGAAGGACCATAGTCAAGCGATGGTCGAAGGGTTCGTAGTTAGAGGGCAATAAAGATTAGAAAGATCATAGTTGGATGATGTTAACTCATCCCTTAACTCAAAATTAGGGAAATGTTAAAGAGAATTCTAAAATTTAGAAGATTGGTCCCCTTGATCTAGATAGAAAAATAGAGAATATTCCATCAATATTTTACAGTTGTTGAAAATTCAGTATAAATCAGCATTGAGTAACTATCTGGAAATGTTTGGTTGCTTGGAAAAGATCCAATAATAAATAATGAATAGTCATAAGTCCAATGATGGTTGATGGTCAGAGTCCAATAATGGTTGGTGGCCAAGAAGAGCTCTGGTTGATGGTGTAAGCTTGAGAAAGCAAGAAAAATCTTTTATTTTTCTTCTCTTCATCCTCCCTCTTTATGAAGAACGAGGGGTCTATTTATAGTTTTTCAGAGTGGAATACTTAGTAAATAGTAGAAGATCAAGGACACATTGGAAATATTTTAATGGATGACCGATATCAACCCCCTTAATCATGCATCATTTATTGAGCATTTGAGTGTATTAATGATGTAAGCATTTAACGATCTTGTCATATGGTTTGTCTCATCGATCCGCTCAATTCGACTCTAAGAATATCCCACTTGGATATCATTTGGTCATCAATTAATATTTTGAAGCTCTAAATGTGCTTTGGCCTTTAATTTTAACCCATTTGGGTTCGGATTGGACTAATTTTAGAGTAAATGGGTTTGTCTCTTCAAGACATTCAGTTTGTCTATAAGTATACTGAAATTAGAGTTTGGATGATCCCAACTACAATTTTGAAAGTTTATGTTTTATATTTTCATCGAGATTTGTACCCTATCAAGATAATTTTTTGATGACATATCAGTTGCGCCAATTTCTAAACATCGAAACCTACAAATTCTAAAAATATGTGTTAGAGGTTTTAAAATTATTCAAATGAAAAATTATAATTTTTAGGTAATTATGAGGTGTGATTATTCCCAGGACTTCAATGTGGATTTCCCCTCTGGATCATGAGTCAAGTAAAATACCCTAAATCATAAATTTAGGATATCCTAAAATTGGCTAAAAAATCAGAGCAAGAACTATTAAAATTTATATTCTAAATATTTTGAAATGGCTTAAAACAGACTATAGAGGCTCTGTTATGCTTTGAAAGTGTCAAATCTGAGTCTGGAACATCAAAAAAGGTCCAAAGGATCGCAAACAAGTTTAAATCGAACTATCCGAGCCAAAAATCAGGCCCAAATATGAATTGGAGGCCAAACCAGTCGGTCGGCTGCCACTCGCAAACACCTTCGATGAGCCCTCATGATTATCACACCTGTTTAGTTGCCTTGTTGCCCATTGTCCTGTATGCTGCTTGCTTACCCACATGGCACCCAACAGTCCGCGCACACTCGCACCCGTTCGAATGGCTGCCCACGCCGTTTGGTGCGTGAAACTGGCACTGCAATTTATGTTTAGTAGTAATAAAAAACTGATAAAATCCAAAAAAAATAAAAACATTTAAAAAAATCTTGAATATTTATTTCCCCCATTTCACCTATAAATACCCCCTAAGGGTAGGTGAAGAGCATAATTCTTTATTTATTCTCTTTTTTTTTCTTCTGCACTTCTTTTAACATTAGAGTCATTCTTCTGTCTTGGATAGGTAGCATCCCCTATCAAACTCAAATGCCCCTCTTTTGGTAAAAAGAATATATTATTCCTTTATTCTCCTTTTTCTCTATATTTCTTCTAACATTAAATGCATTAAACTGTCTTAGATAGGCGGCATCCCTTATCTTGCCTTAGTGCCCCTTTTTGTGTAAAAGAAATAGTTCTTGCATTTCTTCTCCTTTTCATTAGTATTTCTTCTAACATCAGAGGCATTCCACTCTACTAGATAGACATCATCTTCTATCAAGTTTTAGTACCCCTCTTTGTGAAGAAAGAATGAATAATTTCTTTATTCTCCTTTTCCTTTATATTTCTTTTAACATTAGAGGCATTACACTATCTTAGATAGGAGGCATCCCCTATCAAATTTCATTACCCCTCTTTGTGTAGAAGAAGTTTGATGAAAGTTTATTCTCCCCATAGACTACCCATAACAGAAGAAAACAAACAACTTCTACATAAGAGGATGGTCTGAAAAGATCTGGTGAATGTATCACTCGGGAGGAGACCTGGTGTTTGTCATTAGATGGATAGAACTTTAGTGTGATTGATCGAGAAGAGATCTAGCAATCTTAAATTTATGCTTTGATACAGGGAGTCACGTAATATGCCAATGAATGCCTAACATAGGTGGTTAGGAGATATTCTGATGTTGGCACTCGGGCGATAAGCTGATGGCATTGATTGGATGGTATGCTTCTAATGATATTCAAATGAGAGGATAATGATGATGGTGGTTGGGTTGCATTTTTTTTAGAAATATATGTTAGCGGGGGAAGGTAGTGAATAACTTGATCGAGGTAATCAAACACTGTATCGATTGTAATAATCTAGTAGCACACTCATGGTACAAAATAATTAGAAGCTTGGTAATCTTTTCCCCAAAATATTTTAATTAGGCATGCGCTTTTCCACTAAGATTATATTAGATATAATGACATTTATGAAAGCAATACAATCTTATTTACTTTTTAGAATCCCATATTAGTTGAAGTTGACCATATGTTTGAATCTAATTTCAAATTATACATTATACATTGATTTGAGATGTTTATATGAGATTCATGTTTGTTTTCAATTTATTTGAAGTAATAATTGCTCTATTTTTATCCAAGAATACTTATAATTTGTAAACTTATCCCCCAATTGCAATTAAGACCATTTTGCATCTTTGATATATTGCCCCCAATTAAAGCAACTAGATTTAGGAATTTATCCCTTATGTAGCTTTTAGTCTTCTAAAATTTTTATAAATAATCAAAGAAATGTATATCTTATGAGGATTTTAGCCTTATAAGATTTTGATGCACTTATGCCTTTTGAAGTTTTCATCATTATAAGGATTTTGGTGTTCCTATGCCTTTTGAGGCTTTTATCCTTCTAAGAACTTTTAATGAGTGGTGACCCTGTCAATTACTTGCTCTCATGGACTCTTTTACCTTCAAAGCTACCTCATGGGATGCCTTCCCAGGGTTATTTATTAGAGTGTGGCTCAATATTATTAACTTGCATTAAAAATGTTGAGAAAATCCATAATGAATGTTTAACCTATTTGTCATAGTGTCGTTCAAAAATGGTAAATTGTGTGGAAAAGGTCGAGAGAATCCACCATTGATGTTTGACCTATCCGATATTTTTTGTTAGAGTATTACTCACTAACATTAACCTATACTGAAAAGGTCGATATAATCCACCAAGAATGTTTGACATATCTGAAGTTATTTATCAAAGCATTGCTTACTAATGTTAGCATACGTGGAAGAGATCTAGAGAATCCACCAAGGATGTTTAACTTATCCGGGGTTGTTTGTTAGAGCATTACTCAATGATGTTAACCTGTGTGGAAGAGGTCGAGGGAATCCATCTAGAATATTTGACTTAACTGAGATTATTTATTAAAGCATTGCTTACTGATGTTAACATGCATATAAGAGATCAAGAGAGTCCACCAAGAATATTTAGCTTATCTGAGGTTATTTATTAGAGTATTGCTTAATAACGTTAACTTGTATTGAAGTGGTTGAGGGAATCCACCAAAGATATTTGACATATCTGAGGTTGTTTATCAGAGCATTGCTCAATAATATTGACATGTGTGGGAGTTGTTAAATCAAACCCTCTTGGGATCGATTATGCTTTGATTGGGAGGGGGGAATGTCTTTTATCCCAAATCAAAAGTAAATATAGGTCTGTTTTTAGACCATTAATGCCTTTTTGAGGTCAATAATAAGATGTTATCTAAAAATTAGAGGTATAAGCTGAGACCATATAGTGCTTGAATTTTACTTGAAGCATCCTTGTATTTATTAAAAAAAATAGTTGTTGGTGGCATTATCTTGGATATTAAAAATGTTGGAGGAATTTTTCTTGGCCACAGACACATTTGAGGTTCCAGTCAAGGTTGCCCCCTAATTAGGAATTAAGGTCTCACAAACAATGCCAAACTATTATGTCATAGAATATTCGTAGTAATAGAAAGATAGAGCTTAATGTCTTAGATTTGAATAAAGATCTAATACAATGATGGATAAAAGAGAGGGGTGTAATATTTCTAAGAGACATCAAAATTTTTATATGAAAAACCCTAAAAAGGGAGAAAAACCTTAGGGCCTGACCCAGTTTAAATGAATCCACTAGTGTTGGTGGTTGATTACAAATAATGCCCTACTCAGAGAAGGGCGCTGGCTAAAATATATATTATATAGATCACATTGCATGGTTGGAGAATAAAATGATAGCTATTCTTAAGAGAATGTTAGCTAGTTCAATTGGTTTGTAGGACCATAGTCAGGCGATAAGGTCAGAGGGACTATAGTCGGTAAGTGATAGAGGTTAGAAGAATCATACTTGGGAGACAGTAGTTGAATGGACTGTATTTGGCAAAATATCATAATTTTAGAAGTTAATCAGACTACCAAGATTATTTGAAATATAGTTTTGAAGTTTTAATTGTACTCTAACATTATTTTATGGAATCATAATTACTTTCTAATTAGATAAAAATAATGCACTTTGCAAATTACCCTATAAAATCTTTTTTAAAAATTACATAAATGTCTAAAATAGTTATATCTACAACATATTGAAAGTTATAAGGACAAAGTTTAGCACTTATAAAGTTATTATCTTTTTAACACTACGAAATTTTAAATTTAATCAGAAAAATATCAAATATTTTGTATATTTTTAAATTGAGATGAATAGAATGTAAACTACCTCAATCTGAATAACTTTAGAATAGAGTAACTGCAGAAAATGAACCAAAGGTGCTAAAATATAACTTCGTATCATTAGGATTCCCCCCTCTCTAGCTAGCTGCCAAAGGAATACGGAGAATGAGTTTTTATTAAAAAAATGAAATGAGTGAAAAGTGATATTTTCATAAGATTTAAGTTAGACGCTTGACCCTGTAGTACCGTAGCGCTACCCACTAGAGAGCATGACATCGCAGCACCTACCCTAACACCACAATTTGAATTAATTTGGCAAAAAGGCAGAGCTCAATGTCACAACAATGCTTATTTGAAGCAGCGGCACCCTTAGGAGAACTTTTCAAAATTTTCAATTATGCACACAAACTCATGCGACCCTCTTCAGAATATATTCAAACACCCCATATACACATAGAACACTCACATATACTTATAAAGGACATGATTGCAAAAATTTAAATAGGTTATCCTTACCATATCGAGTCATAACAAGTGCAAGTACACACGAATTGAGTTGGTGTTACACGTATGTTTTCGACATCAACTCCGACTCCCAACTTTAAACACTTAGATTTATGCTGGAATCCTATCAAATGGCTATCTCAACTTCAACAATGCGATGTCTACTTTATTAATGCCTTCAAGGTAGGGCTTCATCTGTAACTTAATTAAATACGATAAATTATTTTAACTGGGTAAAACATGGTAAATTTTTTCTTTCTTTTCTTGATTTTTAACGTAAAACTCTTATGTATCTTATCATTATTTCTCCCCTCTTATTTGTTTGTATAGATTATTTGTGTAAAATTAGGACGTTAAACTCTATTTACTGCCGCGAATATTCTAGCAGTTAACATATTAATGAGAAGATTTATATTATTCACAAATAATGTCTATTAACTAATTAAAAAAAACTATTACTATAAAATTTGTCTTATATACTTAATATTATAAAAACTTGGTACAATTTTATCGCTCATAAGTCTCATATTAAATGTTTCCGGATCGATCCTAACCCATCGGGTGAGCCAGACTAACCGGTTACGGAGATCCGTGTTTCTAGGCGATCCAGTACTCACAGAGCCTAGAAGTTCTTTCTTCCACGTCTCCCTTGATTTGCTGCCCGATGCAGTCCGTGCTAAGCTTCCACTCTCCTCGGTGATCTTCCCGGCGCCGCGATTCAGCCTCGTCGTAGCCTCCGCCGCTGCTTGAAAGAAGAAGAAGAGGCGATGATTTCCACGGTACCTTCAAAACCTCAACCCTCATCGAACTGCGGGATTGAGACCAATTTGATCTGTTCTATGTTTCCATTTTGCCCTTTTTACAGCAGAGGACATTTTCGGGGTCTTCTCCTTCACAGAGTCCTAGATCTCCGTCGGGGCAGCCTTTTCTATCCGTCTCTGTGACTGACCCGGTGAAATTGGGGAATGGAGTGCAGGCGTATATCTCGTATAGAGTCATGTCCAAGGTGTGTTTTTACCTTAATTTGTTATATCATTTGCTTGTTTTTGTTTCTCTTTTGATAGTAGTTGCTAGGTATGTTTATTGCTGAATGAAGAGCCATGGTTTTGTTCATCTTTTGTTTTTGCCTTTCGGGGTATGAGGGTTCAGATTTTGCGTATCTTATAATGGGACCAATTTTCATTTGAGTTTGCTGGAGATGGGTTTCCATGACTTGAAATCATGGCATCGCATACGTCAGATGTCTATATATAGGGACTCTGATATTTTTGGTCGCAGTATTTCTAAAGCTATATCACTTGATATGAAATATTTGAGCTTAGGTTATGTTTTCTGAATTTTTTGATATTCCTATTGTATCATTATTTTCCAACATGCATGTTAGATATGTAAAAGTATTATGATTGATATTGATAAAGGATAATTGCATTACCTGATATTTATGTTTTCCTTGAGAAACACAGTAATCGTGAATTGCTTCGCATGCTGTAAGCTTTCTGCAAGAAATGTGTAATTTTGTTAAACTCTCTTCTAGATTGTACCTCTCGATGTTTGCTTTATGGGGGATCTATTTTATGATATTTAACTACCACCAGCCCAAAAGATCCATAAAAGTTAGAACTTTAGTGATTAAGGGCGACTTAAAGTCTAGAGTTCACTAATGCAAATTTTTTATGAGATGTGCATGGAAACACACAAAAGACTACTATTCATTGTTTTTAAATTTTGATTTAAGCAAATCCTAATTTCTTTTTATATAAAATTAAAAAAAAAACATTCTTTCTAGATTGAGTAGCATATTGAAGAGATTTCTCCTAAATGAAATAGGGAATTAAATATAGTTAATTTTAATTTTCGGGGTTGAGGTTTTCCATAAGAGAAAGCTCTTATGATTAATTACATCCCGGCTAAGATACTAAGAAAACTCTCAATTAAAGAACTTTTCTTTTGGTCAACATTATAGATAAGATACTATTGGTTAGGGTAAGTTAATATTTCAGGAATGTCAAATATGGAAAAGAAGTCTTTATGCAGGGGATTATGTTAATAAGGTCAAAATTAGATATAGATTAGTGGAACATTTCCATGAATTAATGAGGATAGGCGCAAGAGACATTAACATTGTTATGGAGTCTTATAGCTCGATAACATCTAGAGAGATATTCCCGAACTAGACTCATGCTATCATTAAACATATCTACTGTGGGATATTGTGGACATAATTCCTCAGTTTAGTTTGTGTTTTATAACTCCATAACTTTTAGAGTGAGATGCCCATGGTATCATGAGAGTATTTACCTAGACATACAACAACTCAGGGAAACTTATACTCCACTAGCACCCTTAAGGAAATACCTAGATTAGTCTTATAGTACTTAGAGAAGATATATACCTTTGAAAAGAATCAAGGGACCCACAATCCACAACAAATTTGAGGGATCTTTCTAGACTAGACTCATAGTATCTAGAATGGTACGTGTCTTTAACTGACTACAAGGCTTAGACTTAGGGCCAAATGGGTTTTTCAGTACTATTTATCAGTTCATTGGGAGGATGCTTACTAGAGAATATACAACTTTAACCATGAAAGATTGCGGAGCTTGACTATCATTCTTATATCTTGCTTAATTCAGGAATGCACTTGATCGACCTTGTCATATTTTAAAAAATGATGCCATTTATAGGGGGTGCATTATTTGGCTAAAATTAGTTTGATTTTTAAATTAACTATTTGGTTTTTGGTTTAAAATTTTGAAATATTTGGTTATTGGTTATTGAATCAATTTTGATCTTTCTTAAGCCACATAAATTGAAATAAAAAAAAAATTAATAAATAAATTGAAATTCGAAATTATAAGCTGTAACTAAGATTGGGAGCAATAAAAATCGTCAAGTGGTTGGCATACTTTTTAGTTCATGTAGGCAAGGGGGGGGGGTGGTCAAAAGCTTTTTGGGTTCTTTGGTCTTGGGGCTACTTGTTACCTCTCTGGTTGGGCCTTGGCTGCTCTCAGATTAAGCCTTGGCTGTTTTGGTTTTGAGTTAAAATCTTGGGATCTACTTGATTCAAGCTCATAAATGCTTGAGCTAATGATAGCTCATTAATATGAAAATGTATTATTCTTGTAAGCTCATTAAGAGGAATTGAATCCTTGCCTCTTCCCCTTCTTATGTCCCCTCGGTTTTCTCTTCGTGCTGTTCCCGTGAAATAATGCTGGGTGCTGGTTGCCTTTTCGGTTTTCCCCCAGGCTGCTTTCCCGTGACTTCTCCAGCCTGGTTTTTGTGTTGGCTCTTCGAGTCCCTCCATAGCTGTGTTCCTGTGGCTTCTCCTACCCAATTCCTGTGATGTTTTGGTAATTGTTTTGTGTTGCCTGCTCCTTTCTCGTTGCTATTTTTTCCCAGGATTTATGTGGCTTTTTTAGTGCTGTTTTGAAATAAATGCAAGGCTTTTTGGGTGTTGTTTTGGACTGAAAATTGGCCTAATTTAATGGGTTTAAATGAAGATAATAGTGGCTGTTTGGCTGCCCCTTTAATCCTATATATTGGAGATGTTTGTGGCTGTTTTAGAGTTTTTAGAGAGGATGATATAATCAGATTTTTAGAAGGCAAAACCTGAGGGTTTTTTCTTCTTTGGGAATAGCTTGCGAGCTGTGTCCCCCATCTCTTCTCATCTCTATAGCTTGCGAGCTATGTTTCGTCTTGGCTTCTAATATCTTTTTTATCTCCACAAGAATCGACATCAATTGTATCTTTCTTCTTAAGGGAATGCAAGTTTAGGAATTTTATGTCAAAGTTTGTAACCGTCGTTTTATTTCTATGAAAGTTGTCTATTGTTCTAGTGTTGTATAATTTTATTTAAGTTTTTCGTGTCTTTTCTTATAGCCTAGGAAATCTTTTCTTGCTTGAAAAAATTAGGCTTTCTCCTAATTTATGCTTGCATCAATTTGATATTAGAGCATGGTTGTTGTGTGTGTCTTGGTGTCAGATTTTTTTTTGTTTTGAGTCATGTTTTTTTTTTGAGTCATAGTCCTTGCAATCAGACTTCGGAAGCCTCGGGACAAGATTCAAAGCAAACTCAAGCTTCATCAGGAGATGAACAATTTCAACCAGAGGAGAATTGATGTAGGCAAGGGAGGGGGTCTAAGCTTCTTGGGTTCTTTGGTCTTTGGGCTGCTTGTTACCTCCCTGGTTGGGTCTTGGCTGCTATTGGATTGGGCCTTGGCTGCTTTGGTTTTGAGCTGAATTTTGGAAGCTATTTGGTTCTAGCTCTTTAATTACTTGAGCTGATGTGTTATCTCATTAATTTGAGGAGTTATTGCACTTTCTAGCCCATAATTTTGAAAAGGTATATGGAGTGGAGCTTGTTTCTTCCCCTTATTGTGTCTCCTCAGTTTTTTCTGTGTTGTTCCCGTGAACTGATGTTGGGTGCCTTTTCGGTTTTCCCCCTGGCTGCTTTCCCGTGGCTTCTCCAGCCTGGTTTATGTGTTGGCTCTTCGGGTTCCTCCCTGGTTGTGTTCCCGTGGCTTCTTCTACCAATTCCTGTGCTATTTTTGGGAATTATTTTGTGCTGACTACTGTTCTTCCTTGTCCCTTTATCTGATTGGTTTGGTTGGAGGTAGAAGTTAGCTGTTTGGCTCCCCTTTCTCTCTTATAAATATAAGATGTTTTTGTCTAAAAAAGAGTTTTTAAGATGCTAGGTGGCTGATTTTTGGAGATAAAAAAACCTGAGAGTTTTTTCTTCTTTGGGAATAGCTTGCGAGCTATGTCCCTCATCTCTTCTCCTCTCTATAGCTTGCGAGCTATGTTTCGTCTTGACTTCTAATCTCTTTCTTCTCGCCGCAAGTGACCATCCCACCTGTATCTTTCTTCTCGATGAATGCAAGCTCTTTTAGGTGTCTTATGCTTGTCAGGATTTATAAGGTGTTTGTTTTAATGTTATAAGCAAGGTTTTCAGAACCGGACCGGACCGGCCGGTTCAACCGCGAACCGGTCCGGCGGGCAGTCCGGAGAGAGTGAGCAACCGAGTGTTTTAAGAATCGGGTAAAAACTGGTTGAAATCCCGGTTGAACCGCTGAACCGTTGAACCGGGGGGTTCTGAAATAACCGGCCGGTCCGTTAAAGCTGTAATTTGAGTCCTTGATCTGCGATCTAACGGCTTAGATAACTATGTATCGACAATTCGGCATAAGTGTATTACTTGTTCGCTCGTATCGTTTGCCCTAGCATACGCGAACGACGGAACGAGACTTGGAGCCTCGGACGATCCCGACAGAGGTTTCGCGAATGAGACTTCTTCTTCACTTCTTCTCCCTCGTCCGACCTCCCAGCCACCGGCGAACACGTTGGGGAAGAAGTTACGTCGCTTTTGGCCTCCTACCCGACCCGTCGAGCTCAGCCTCGCATGTTCTTAAATTTTTTTGGGTAATTTTTTATGCATTTAAGCTTGCATTTATTCTCCAAATCGTATCGATATGCTTGCATTTCTTCTCCATTTATGCTTGGTAGGATTTGTTCAGTTTATGTGGCATTGTGGTAACCCTAATGTTAGTGTTGATGGGCATTAAAATGTTTATGTGCATTTGGAAGAAGATGATGATATGATAGATAGAGATTAAAATGTTTATGGTGTGCGTGAAAAAATCAGTATTGAAATGTTTATGTGCATTTGGAAAACAAATCAGATATATCATTTGGAACCATGAGGGCTGTTTTTTTCAGATGAAGCTTCACTAGCTGAAGCAATTGAACTACATTTGTGAATTCCCATAGCTTCTCCATCGCATAGGCTTTTGTGTTTCTGAAGATGAAGTTGATAATGCAGAGCTTATAACTTGCTCATTTCTAGATGTTTATACTAAAACTTTTATCATATATTCTTCAATCTAGTGAAATCCCATAGCTTCTCCATTTGTGAATTTATTATATATTCTTCAATCTAGTGAAATCCCATAGCTTATGGGAGATTTATTATAGATTATGATGATAATTGATTTTTTTCTAAATCCAGAATGGATCAACCAACAGTTTTGTCTCATAATATGCGTGAAAAGATCGATATTGCTTGGGATCATTGTAGTGAAAGTAAATGTTCAGATGGAAAAAAACAATATAGATGTCTACATTGTGGGATTATATACAAAGGTGGAGGAATTAATAGGATAAAACAACATCTAGCAGGGATAAGAGGTAACATAGCTTCGTGCAAAAAAGTTCCACATGACATTTGTCATCAGATGCAAGAGAATCTAAGAGAAATAGGCAAGAAAAAACAACAAACCCAGGAGGAGTTAGAGCAAAACACAACAGTTTTTGTTGATGAACATATGGATGAGGAAATAGGCTCTTCATCACTTCCCAAGTCACAAGCCTCTAATGTACATCATGAAGGACTTCATAAAGGGAAGAGAAAGAAAGATGACATAGATAACTTTTTTGCACCAAAAACTAAACCTGGTTCTCAAACATCATTGAAAAGTGTAATGTCATCCAAAGAAGCCATATACCGTGCTGATTTGGCAGTTGGGAGATGGTTTTACGACAGTTGCATTCCATTTAATGCCATAAACTCTGCTTTTTCACAGAAGGCTGTTGATGCTATAGCTGCAATTGGCCCTAGTTATAAGTTGGCATCCTATCATAAGTTGAGAGTTAATCTTCTGCAAGATTGTAAAAAGGAATGTAAGCTGTTGATAGATTCATATAGAAGATCTTGGAAAAAAATTGGTTGCAAACTCATGGCCGATGGTTGGACAGATAACAGGAATATAACTTTAATTAATTTTCTTGTTTATTGTCCAAGGGGCGTTGCATTCTTGAAATCTGTGGATGCTTATGATATTACTAAGGATGCCAAAACATTATGTTCATTATTTTGCGAAGTTGTTGAATGGGTGGGGCCAGAAAATATTGTACAACTTGTAACAGATAATGCTGCAAATTATAAAAAGGCAGAGGAATTACTGCATGAAAGGTTTGGTAACATTTGTTGGTCTCCATGTTTTGCTCACTGTTTAAATCTTATTCTTAGAGATTTTGGGAACATGACTCATATTCAAGATCTTGCGAAAAGTGCTTCAAAAGTTACAGTTTTTGTCTACAATCATGTCTTTATTCTAGCTTGGCTAAGAAAAAGAGAAGGTTGGAAAGAAATTATAAGGCCTGGAGCTACTAGATTTGCTACAACTTTCATAACTTTGAAAAGCTTATATGAACACAAGCTTGATTTGCAGGCTTTCATAACAAGCAAAGCTTTCTTTGATTCAAAGCTCTCCAAAACAGTTAAAGGGCAAGAAGTCTCATCCATCATTTTGGATATAAAATTTTGGAATGACTGCTTGGTAAGTTCCAAATTGACTGGGCCTTTAATTCGATTATTGAGAATTGTGGATTCTGATGAAAAACCATCTATGAGATTTCTTTATGATGGAATGTACAGAGCAAGGAGAGCAATCAAGTTAATGTTTAAAAAATCCAAAAGGTTGTACAAACCTTACACAAGCATTATAAAGAGGAGATGGTATCGTCAACTAAGACAAGGCATACATTGTGCAGCTTACTTTCTTAATCCACATTTTCAATATGATAAAGAAAATTTTTGCATGAAATCTGAAGTGATGTAAGGTTTAGTGGAACTGATTGGAAATAAAGATATATGCCCTAAATCAACAACAACAATGAATGAAGTTAGGCTTTTTCGTATTAATTTGGAAAGCTTTGGCAAACCAATTGCTCTAATGATGGCCAAAGAAATGCAGCCTGGTAAGTCAAATAAAAATGTTAGAATGTATTTAGTCTTTCTTGTATATCAAATATTAATTAACTAATATTAATCTTTTTTTAGATGAATGATGGAAGATGTTTGGATCAAGTGCACCAAATTTGCAGAAATTGGCTGTTAGAATTCTTAGCCAAACTTCTTCATCTTCTGGATGTGAAAGAAATTGGAGTGTATTTGAACAAATTCATACCAAGAGAAGAAATCATTTAGAGCATCAAAGACTAAATGATCTAGTATTTGTTCGGTACAACCTCAATTTAAGGCATGGGTATGAATATATAACTTTTAATTATATTTAGATGTCATTTGATCATTTCTGTATGATTGTATGGCTTAATGATCATTTAATTATATTTAGATTACAAACAAAAAAAAGAAACTAATTTTGAAGCTTGACTTGATATAAAATTTTAAAAATTTTGTGTGATGACAAAAGCTATGCATTTGTTTATGTTTTATTGACTTATTTGAAGAGACACTTATAGTATATGCTATTTGTTTATGTTTCATAAACTTAATTGATGTCATGTTTATGTTATTTGAATTAGGAGCTATGAAAATAGAATGTTGAATGAATGAATTACAGGAAAATTTAATTTTTATTTTATTTTTTAAATAATATTATTATTTATTACGTCATCCGGTTCGACCGCTCGAACCGTGAACCTCTCCTTCTTCCGGTTCGTTGTCCGGTCCGGTTCTGAAAACCTTGGTTATAAGTTTTTTGTTTGTCGTATAAATTGTAGTTTGTTGTCTTTTTAAGAATTTGGTGTATTTTCTTTATCCTATGAAGCATTCATAAACTTAATTGATGTCATGTTTATTTTATTTGAATTAGGAGCTATGAAAATAGAATGTTGAATGAATGAATTACAGGAAAATGTAATTTTTATTTTATTTTTTAAATAATATTATTATTTATTACGTCATCCGGTTCGACCCCGGTTCGACCTCGGTTCGACCGGTCGAACCGTGAACCTCTCCTTCTTCCGGTTCGTTGTCCGGTCCGGTTCTGAAAACCTTGGTTATAAGTTTGTTGTTTGCCGTATAAATTGTAGTTTGTTGTCTTTTTAAGAATTTGGTGTATTTTCTTTATCCTAGGAAGCATATGCCTTTTGCTTGCAAAAATTTGGGGCTTTTCCAAATTTTTTGCTTGCATCCATTTTTTTTACTTTCTTTTTCGATTTTTTTTTAATTTTAAAAGAAAGGAAGACACAAAAAACCTATGAAAATCCTAACCTAGACACAAACTTTGACATAAAATTCCTAAACTTGCATTCCCTTAAGAAGAAAGATACAATTGGCGTCGATACTTGCAGAGAGAAAAAAGAGATTAGTAGCCGAGACGAAACATAGCTCGCAAGCTATAGATGGGGGACATAGCTTGCAAGCTATTCCCAAAGAAGAAAAAACCCTCAGGTTTTGCCTTCCAAAAATTTGATTATATCATCCTCTCTAAAAACTCTAAAACAGCCACAAACATCTCCTATATTTAGGATAAAAGGGGCAGCCAAACAACCACTATTATCTTCATTTAAACCCATTAAATTAGGCCAGTTTTCAGTCCAAAACAGCACCTAAAGAGCCTTGCATTTATTTCAAAATAGCACTAAAAAAGCCACAGAAATCATGGGAAAAAACAGCCACGGGAAAGGAGCAGACAACACAAAATAATTCCCAAAACATAACAGGAATCAGGTATGAGATGCCACGGGAACACAGCCAGGGAGGGACTTGAAGAGCCAACACAGAAACCGGGCTGGAGAAGTCACGGGAAAGCAGCTAGGGGAAAAATCGAAAAGGCAATCAGCACCCTGCATTATTTCACGGGAATAACACAAAGAGAAAACCGAGGGGACACAAGAAGAGGAAGAGGCAAGGATTCAATTCCTCTTAATGAGCTTGCAAGAATAATACCTTTTCATATTAATGAGCTATCATTAGCTCAAGTATTTATGAGCTTGAGCCAAGTAGATCCCAAGATTTTAGCTCAAAACCAAAACAGCCAAGGCCTAATCCGAGAGCAGCCAAGGCCCAACCAGAGAGGTAACAAGCAGCCCCATGACTAAAGAACCCAAAAAGCTTTTGACCCCCCCTTGCCTGCATCAATTCTCCTCCGGTTAAAGAAGTTCAAGTCCAGATGAGGTTGCTTTGAATTTTTCTTGATGAGATGTAGACTCTGAATCCAATTCTTCAATCTTTGCCGCATATTTCTTTAGGATTTCTTCTCGTTCTTGCTTGAATTGGTCTTGTAACAATTTCTTTTTCTTCATATACTTGTCCGTACTCATATGCAATTTTATCTGTAGTTTGAATAGCTTATTATGTAGGGAATGTCCTTCTGTCGGAATCTATCTGTCCATAGGAATGTTTTCTTCGAGATCTTCTGACTGATTTTCATCTATCACTGGATCACAGTTTTTATATTTTTTTCATTTTTTTTAAACAAAGAAAAGAAGACTCAACAAAACTTAAACTCACTTGATACCAAGACTCAAATGACAACACAACTCATAAACCTAGGATTTACTAACCCGCTCTAATACCAAATTGATGCAAACAAAAATTTGGAAAAGCCCCAAATTTTTGCAAGCAAAAGTCACACGCTTCCTAGGATAAAGAAAATACACCAAATTCTCAAAAAGATAACAAACTATAATTTATACAAAAAACAACAAACTTATAATATTAAAACAAACACCTTACAACTCTTGACAAACATAAGACACCTAAAAGAGCTTGCATTCGTCGAGAAGAAAGATATAGGTGGGGTGGTCACTTGCAACGAGAATAAAGGGATTAAAAGCCGAGACGAAACATAGCTTGCAAGTTATAGAGAGGATAAGAGATGGGGGACATAGCTCGCAAGCTATTTCCAAAGAAGAAAGAACCCGAAGGTTTTTTTATCTCCCAAAATCTGCCACATAGCATCTAAAAAACTCTTTTTTAGACAAAAACATCTCATATTTATAAGAGAGAAAGGGGAGCCAAACAGCCAACTTTTACCTCCAACCAAACCAATCAGGTAAGGGGAAGAGGAAGACCAGCAGTCAGCACAAAATAATTCCCAAAAACCGCACATGAATCGGGTAGGAGAAGCCACGGGAACACAGCCAGGGAGGGACCTGAAGAGCCAACACAGAAACCGGGCTGGAGAAGCCACGGGAAAGCAGCCAGGGGGAAAACCGAAAAGGCAACCAGCACCCAGCATCAGTTCACGGGAACAGCACAAAGAAGAAACCGAGGAGACACAAGAAGGGGAAGAAACAAGCTCCACTCCACATACCTTTTCAAAATTATGAGCTAGGAAGTGCAATAACTCCTCAAATTAATGAACTAGAACCAAATAGCTCCCAAAATTCAGCTCAAAATCAAAGCAGCCAAGGCCCAATCCGAGAGCAGCCAAAACCCAACCAGAGAGTTAACAAGCAGCCCAAAGTCCAAAGAACCCAAGAAGCTTAGACCCCCTCCCTTGCCTACATCATTAGTTTATTACATTTTTTTTTTTTGGATTTTACTTTCTCAGGGTAGTCTATTAGCTTGCTAACTACACAATACATATTCTTTGTAATTTGTTAAATTCTACTTAACGTAGTGTCATATATTATTTGTATTGCATTATGGACCAATTTCAATTTAATTAAAACTGAACCAAGTTCCTATTTTGTTCAATTGGGTTTTGGCCAAGCTTTTGTTGGTTTTGTTTTTTGAATAATGAATCAAAATCTATTTGTTTAAGTTAATTTGTCAACCAAACCATCCAAAGAAAGCAAAAGCACACCCCTAGTTGTTTATGCATGTATGATACAGGGAGATTGATGAAGACTATTGACTTCTATAGGTAATATGCACACGAGGGATATGTTGCAATAATTTTATTTGGTTATCCGCTCTACCGTGAAATCTTGACTATATGGAGACTCACAAGGCTAGGATATGATGTGAATCTATATGGTTTTGTTAATAGGCTACACATATATGTCTAGGATGATAAGATTGCATCTTATCGCTGTATTCAGAGTATAGTAGTTGATAACGCATAAGTGCTCTGCTAGGACATAAATGGGGCATGCTCATTTGAATTGAGAAAAAAAGTGATCAAGCATTCATGCACTTTTTTTTTTCTTAAGATTTAATTAATTTTAGTTTTTGATGATAATGTAAACCTGATTATCAGGTAGAGTAGAGTATGCATAATAGGATTTATGATATGATCAAATTTATAGACAACTAAGCCCAAACCATCCATTAGGTCCAGACCAATGTGCAAAGTAGTTGGCCCAAGCCAACTGAATGGATAGTAAACATATAAAATATCATAGTAACTCGATGCTTCATTAGAATGAAGACTCATGTGATAGAGAATTAGGGTTGAACTCATATATTTTCAAGCAAATTTAGGATTTTTTAAAAATTTATTTGGGAATTTACTATAATTTTCTAATGGGGTAACCAATACACAGGCAATCATATTCTTGATGCATAATTTATGATATCAAGATGATAATTTATGTAATAAAGTATTTATATAATTTTTTAAAAAACAGGATATATGCATCTCAAGCTTTTTTGATGATTGGTAAATAAATATATTAAAACTCACATTGCAAAATATAATTTTTCCTTTCGCATAAATGACATTAAATCAACAATAAAAATATTTAAATATATATTTTTTAATTGGGCATTTCAAAACAATTTTTGAAAGGCATTTAAATATATGAAATAATGAAATAAAAATCTATAATTTCTCAACATCATTGAAATAAATTTCAATAAATAAATTTCAATGATTAAAAACAATGCCCTTATTTTGTGAATATATTCTTGAAATCTTTAGGAATTTACATGCATTATAATTTAAAAAATGCATGAACTATGCAAAAAAAATCACAAAACTCCAAAAATAATTTTCAAGGGTTAGGGACAATGTAATGCCATAGTAGAAATGTTTTTAGAATTATCTAAAATTTCATGAATTTTAATAAATTAAAAAAGGATAAAAAATGCAAATAAATGCCTTCGAAATTTTGAAAAATGCATGAGATTGAAAATGCATGTAGAGGATAACATGCTGAGTTTCTATAATTAATGAAGAATTCTCATGATTTATTCAATCCAAATAATAAATCATATAAGTTATAGGACCATTATTTTAATCATTTGAAATACATTTAATTTTAAAAAAGTTTATTTTAATCATCTTGAAAGTGTGTTATAATTTTTCAAAATCACTAAACTTACTTTTTTTATCAAAATAGAATTTTTGATTAATTAAACATGATGAGAGAGTTGCTATTTGCATGTTTTACCTACTTGCAACTTGTATAGTTTTGATGATTCCAAATATTATTGTTTTAAGTTTTTGTTTTCTCCTAACACTTTTTGGAAGAATTGTCTTTGCTCTTGTGTGGACTAATATTTCAGGATAATCGAACTCCAGAATAATAAAGTCATCAAATCAAATTCAGCATGAGATAGTTTGTAAATTGAAGTTTGTAATTTTTATTGTAATTGAGTTTGAAAAAATATGATTGTAATTGAATAGCTTAGTACACACACCTGGGGAGATCTTTAAAAATCACACTGATCGTACGGGACGATCAAGTCAGTTAATCCCCTCGGAAGAGCAATGGAACAAACAGGAAGTGACAAAATTTTTCTAAGTCCTGATCGTCCAGACGAATTTCCCAATTCGTCCCGGGACGATCTGCTCTGGATTCACACTTTGTTCTGATAGTCCAAACAAAATCATCCTGTTTGTGCCAGGACGAAACTCTTTAGAAAATTTTCGTCCAGACGAAATCCTATATTCGTCCCAAGACGAAACTCTCTGGAAAATTTTCGTCTAAACGAAATCCTATATTCGTTCCAGGACGAAACTCTATGGAAAATGTTCTTCTAGACGAACTCCTATTCGTCCCAGGACGAATTGTTCTCTCTTGAAATTTTGAGAACGTCTTGCAGTTCATCCAAACCAACCCATGATATAACTGTTCGTATCGGACGAACTTAGTTCGTATGGGACGATGATCGGGTACGAAGTCAGTTCGTACCAATATACATTGGGTTCGTATGCAACTAATTAAGTATATTCATACAGGACAATCTAAAGATCATACAGTACGATCCACTATGTACAGACTTAAAAATCAGCAGTTTTTGGACGATTTTTTGTGTCTTTCATATATAAAGTCCAATTAAAACTGCCTCTTAATCTTTTTGCCAACTGATCTTCGTGTTAACTGAAGGGAGAATGAAGGAGAGAGTGTGAGAGTGTTTGAAGGAGGATTCTTACTACTGTAGCGTG
Source organism: Dendrobium catenatum (assembly GCF_001605985.2). Classification (NCBI taxonomy): domain Eukaryota; kingdom Viridiplantae; phylum Streptophyta; class Magnoliopsida; order Asparagales; family Orchidaceae; genus Dendrobium; species Dendrobium catenatum. Next base: position 164,224 of record NW_021318686.1, read on the forward strand.
AAGGATTCACTTGGTACTCAAAGGTGAGAATCTCCACTTGTGATTTGTGATTACTTCACTCTTTTCTCTCATCCTTCTAGATTTCTTGTGAGAAGATCTATCAAGGAGATCCGGTTCTCTGCCGATATTTGGAGAGTGTGAACAGCCGAAGGGTTCTCTGCCGACACTTGGAGAGTGTGAACAGCCGAAAGGTTCTCTGCCTACACTTGAAGAGTATGAACAGCCGAAGGGTTCTTTGCCTATATTGGGAGAGTGTTAAAGGACGGGCGGTTCTCTGCCAACACTTGGAGAGTGTAAAAGGACGACGGTTCTATGCCAACACTTGGAGAGTGTAAAAGGACGACGATTCTCTGCCGCACCGGCTAGTGGTGAAAGAGAGTTTTGTAAAGGCTTCTCCGCCTTGCTGTGGGTGCAAAAGGAGAGTCACTAGTGGTATTAGTGCAATACTCGGAGGGTGCCTCCGGGGAGTGAATGTAGGTTGTGTTTGTCCGAACGACTATAAATCTTCTCTTTTATTTTCCGCTGCTTTTATTATTAGCTTTTTAATTTGTGGTTGGAAAATTTTTTCTACAAAATTTACTAAAGTTATTCTCAGTTTTTAATTTCAAAAAGAGGGATAAATTTTTTAATTACCAATTCACCCCCCTCTTAGTTAGCCACTGAGACATAAACTTAGGTCTAACAACCTAATTCATATTGAACAAGTTTCAACAAAACATGCCTCTTGAGAATTAATAAATTCTTGAGTTATATTGTTCAGTCAATTTGCTAACTCAACATCATCGTGCATCATTTGGGCCACTCAAGGTGTGTCATGTAGTCCAATTTTGTGTCTCCAATGATTGATGATCATTGGAGCCTTATAAGATGCTCCCCTCCCTTTGTTAGCTAAGTCAAAGTTGGATGGGGGTCTACGTTAGGTTGGGTTAGCGCAATCCTAAGTTTAGACCATGTTTGAATTTTTTATATAGGTGAGTTGACTTATGGTGCTAAGATTGACTAAGTGGTCCTTAGGTTCTAGGATTCCTATTTGACTTAGCTAGGCTGCCTAAGTTGCTTAGGATAGGTTATACATGGGCTAATTAGGCTAGGTTTAACCTTAGGCTTGACTAGGGTGTGGTGTAAACTAATATTAATCATATGAGTCAATTTGGGTCTACCAGTCAATTAAGGTTGCATGAGATTCAGCCAAAATAATTGGCTTATAGGTCACCACTATGTTAAGGGTTGACTTAAGGTGGGCCTTGGGTAAGTTAGGGTTAGGTTGGCTACAAACCAGGTCAAGCTTTATTCTTAACCACATGGGTTGTGTAGGATGTCTCAATAGGTGACTTAGAGTGAGTCAGGGTTGAGCTTCACTAGGGTTTGGTCCTGATCAGGTTTAAGTTTGGTTTGACATGCCCATGCCCATGCCCACCATAGATAGTTTTGGGTTACATGTGCTAGTAAATATTACGAAGGTTATTTTGGACTAGGTAGATTCATGAAGCCGAGCTAAAGCATGTAGAGTACCAAGGTGTACTAGTGTGTACTAGGTTTAGCTCAATAGGTTGCTTGATGGGAAATCTAGCTAGGATGTCATAGCTTATAAAGGTCTAAACTAGGTAGGCCTCCTAAGTAGGTTATATTCTCCCCAAGAAGGCATGCAAGCTGGCTAGCCAATCCCCTAGAGCATTCTTGATGGCTATACTATGTTGGGGTGGTTCAAATACGCTAAGTCGGATTAAGAATTATCCCTGATCATCCACAAAATATTATGAAATCTACTAGATAATCTGACCCATGGCAAGGTCTAGAGTTACATGGTAGATCATGGGATAGTAGAATTAGTAAGGTAAGTTTCTAAGGCTAAGTGAAACCATAAGCTTTAGCGCAAGGGGAGCACAATAAAATGGGGTCAACAAACAACCTCTTTAAAGATGAGACTTAGATATTAGTGGAATGATTTATGTCCTCTACTGTTGTCTAGGTTGATGAAAAGTAGAATTTCATGTTTTCCTTAGGCATTAGTAACCAATAAATTATTTATATTATTGACTTAATTTTAGTCACCATAAGCCTCTTTTAATGATTTGTATATCAAGATGCCAAAAACAAAAAGCAAAAATAATTTAATTTGATTTGTTGAAATAATTTGTTAAAAATTTCATATGGAGTTAAACTAGCTTGTTCATTTGATTAGCCAACTACAATTGATATGTGTTGAAAACCTGCTGATATGCCACTGTTGGAAAGAACCAGGTAATTTCCTGCCCGTTAGTCAGAAATTTGTGCAAGAGAAGTAGAACAGCATGAGAACAATGCTATTCTTTCTAATAAGATGATATGTGGATAACGATGTATAGGTGTTGAGGCGAGTGACAAATTTATGATATAATGATGAAATAGACAAACTTGGATCGGTCATTTTTAGGGAAAACTGATGGGCTTCTTAAGTTCCTCCCACCACCAAAACAGAATCAATATTTATCTATGAATTTTTGTATTACATCTTTGACCGTACATGGTTATAGGTATCCATGTGGGATTGAAGTCAGGTTGACCTCTCTCTGTAGGGACTGAAACGGGGAAAAAAATTGAAAATAACAGAATTACAAATGGATCTTCTTCTAATTCTTGAAATATTTCCTTCTAATTGCATCGAAATCTGAAATTTTTATTTGAACGTAACCTAGAAATTTGCTATTAGAGAATAATGAAAAACTCCTATTTGAGGCATAATTATGGAAAAGATTTAAAGAAGAATCATTTTAAAAGGGTGTCATAATTATTACCATGATGTATATTTTGATTGATCCAAAAATATTTAGAGTTGGCTTATGAAGAATGTTTATAAAAAGTTCTCGTTGAGATAGCTTTCGAAATTAGAATTATTGGAGGCATTAGATTAGTTTGATCAACCAATCTTTTAATAACAAATTCCTAAGGATAAAGAGGATGTTTTATTGTTGAAGAATAAGGATTTAGGTACTTTAAGAAAAGTGTTATTCGAGATTGTGGCAATTAATATGTATCAAACTTTTGAGGCTACAATGCTATTATGGAAAATGGTTATGGATATAAGTTTTTAAAATGTATGTCAATATCAAAAATCAATTTAGTTTTATTCTAGATCATCTGTTGTTACAATCTGTGTTATGGAAATCAGTGGAATACTATAGAGAGTAATAAACTCATCTGATTTTTTATTGACCTTGAAAAAGCACACGCATATCTTCTAGTAGTGTTATTAGTAGAAAATAGACATTTGAAGCAAAATGTTTTTGTCAAAGTTATGTCAAAATTGTTAAGTTTATGAATGATGGAGTCTTGATTAAAAATTAGTATTAGTTGTGAAGTTGTTCAGCATAAGGAAGAAAATGTGTGCTGGAATTATGATTTCCTTATCAAAGATGTATATGCTTGAGTATTAATTAGTACAAAAATACTCTTGTTAACAAAATAATTTTAACCATAATAAAATTACATCAAGAATCTAAATTTCATCAATGTCCTTTCTGGTCATGATGTTAATAACAGATATTCAAAAGAGTTATTGTATTGTACACTATTTGTTAATGATAGACTTCATACAAGGAAGAATTCTTTTGAAGCAAGCGAGAAGTTAGAAGAATAAAGGCTATAAAGCAATTCCTTATGAGGGGATTAGAATTGTAGAATTGAGAGTGAGTGCATGATGCAAAATTTTAGTAAATGTGAATATAATAACTATTAATTTATGTTGTTAGAAGATCAATTAATACCTTAGTGATATACGTTTGAAATACTTTGTAACTACTATACAAAATAATGGAATATAGATATAATGTAACTTTATGTTAAGGCTTTGTTATTAAAATGAAAAAAGTGCCTAATGAATATTACGTGACAAGAGAATATCAAGGCCTAATAAAATTATAATTAGAGTAGCTATACTAAATAAATTAACTTTATTAATGAGCATGATGAGGGCAAAAGAAATGTGAACCTACTTTAAGAAATGTTTGCTAAAGTAAGAACTACAGAGTCTATACCAATTATGCTAGAGAAATATGAGACTAGTGCTGAATGATAATAATGCAGTGGAAATTAGTCTTACAATGCTTGGCATCTACAATAATTGGCAGAAGATTCACTAATAAAAGTGGAATTGGTGAAATAGTTAGAAGGGAAACGAAGTATATCCAAGCTAACATTGTTAAACCAATGCAAAAAACTTGGGATTATGAATAAATGTAGGAGGATTCATAAAGTCAAGTCAAAATATATAGGATAAGGCTAGCGATGATGATAATTTTTGCCACTAACACAGGTTATTTGCATATGCTAGCCAACCATGTTAAAAAAAAAGAAAAAAAATTTGTGGCCAACCAAACAATCAGCTTAGTAAATGATATATCACTACAATCTTAACAATCCAAGCTAACATTGTTAAATCCGTTTTATTTCTATATATGTCCTTCAATGCTCAAGCAGACCATAAAAAAAAATGTACTTCTCTGCAACCCAAATACTTGTGACTTGTGAAGGCTACTTTAATCATTTTTTTCTTTTTATATATCTTGACATTTTTCCCTTAAGCAGACTAACATGCCTGAATATCAAGGGCAAGAGAAGATTGTCATTCGGCGTTACAGCGACTTTGTTTGGTTGCGTGATAGGCTTGCGGACAAGTTCAAAGGAATTTTTATTCCACCTTTGCCTGAGAAGAGCGCTGTAGGTAATATTGATATTGATCTTGTGCCAAATATTTTCTTCTCTATGCATCATTCTTTATGATATGAATGCCCCTGATTATAACAGTTTGATTCATGAGTGGTGTCTCCTTTCTTGTATGTGGAATATATAACCTCTGATAAATTAAAATTTTTTTTGATGAATTTGACAATGTCCTTTATCATCTAAGTTCTTTGTTTTTCTTTCTCAGTTTTCTTATAATTGCAGAGCTATTATTGTTGTGCCTCTTAGATTGCTTGCACACTACTTTTTTTACTTAATAATTTGTTGAGTAAAGAACATGAATATTTTTTTTTATTTAGTTCTTAGTTTTTCAATTTTTTTTTCCTTTAAGTTTATCCTATCTATTTATTTCTCATTATCATGAAGTAAAAAAACAATTTTCTCCATTGTATTGGTATTCAACTGGTATTAAAAAACATAAATCAACATTATCAATACAATTAATATTTTGAGCTAATTGGGAATAACTTGCAATAGACTAATTAGGAGATCAATTAATTTAATGATGTGGGGACCAACCAATGTGATATGGAAGTTGAGAAAGGGCCTCTAGAGAAATTATATGATGTTGAGAGGTTCTTGAGTCAAGAGCATTGCTTATAAGGAGAATTTGGGTCTCAAGAAGCTTAGGAAGAGATCTTGGTAAATACTCTAAAGCCATATGTCATGCATCAAGACAAAGCTGCCAGCCCAGTAGGTCCTTGAGAGATTGGCTATCTTTAGCCCAAGAAGTCCGTTGATTGCATGATAATGATGACATTCTTGTAACATAACTTCGTGATTGCAACACCTAGTGGTGGCCACCATATTGCATAAATTTCTTATTTTGAGTCATAATTTCCTATAGTAAATGTAGCCCATATTATAATCAACGTTCCTTACCTCTATAAAGGAAGTTCGATATAGGCTAAACAGAGCTAGTTGGCTTCACAAGGCTTGGCAAGACTTCTGTTAGTCTAAGTTTTTGTTGTAGGGAATTGACTATTGTGCTTTTCATCTTAGGGCTTCAGTGGGCATGAAGTTGGAGAGCTAAGAGAGAAAAGATTCAAGGAAGAGCTTCTTCCTCCTTGTATGTTTCCTAATTTTCTCAATTAATAAAACTATGTGCTTAATTTCTTGCTCTAGTCAGTATCCAAATTATATCCTACTTTACTCCATGCTGTCTTCTTACATTAAAGCACTTGGTTTGAATAGCACTTGGTCAACTTACAAATTAAGATTTTGCATTTAAGCACTTGATTTGAAGAGACCTCTGGCACATGATATTGACAAAGAGTGGCTACATGCATATTAGAGAAACATTCTTATTATTAAAATGAAGCTCAAGTAGGTAAGGGAAACCCTAGATGTCAAGCAAACAAAGAGAATCATCCAAAAACATGGCAAATCCCATTGTGATACAGCAGTGGTTATGTTAAGGAGATGTTAAGAAAGCATATTGTGGTGCAAAATCTTGAACAAGATCAATAAGTCGGGAATGTTGGTACCCAATGAAAGATTTCTGTCATGACAACAGAAGGAAACCAATGAGAATTTTGATAGGTAAGAAGTTGATTCTGAGATGAGGATCATAGGCCTTCATTCAATAGGAGATATCAATCCTTCAAGGTAGGGGTGAAGGTCGACATTCCTACCTTTGATGAAGCAATTGATGTGTAGAAGCTGGATGTTTTGGTAGCTTAGCTAGAGCCTGTAGTCTTTATAGGTATTCTTCCCAAGAGTAGATCTCGTTTACTCAGCTGAAGCTCACCTAGTAGATGTTGATTTGATAAAATGCTCTTTTGAGATATGGGCACCAGGATATCACTTAGCATCATTTCATGAAACTACTCCGCTAAGAATACTACCCTAGAGGGCATGAAGAGAAAAAAGATGGAGTAAATTGTATGAGTTGCACTAGCGACAAGACTAAAAAGTGCAAGATATCCTAGGAGTTTAGAGACAAGCCCTAATGATTGGAGCATCATTGGAAGATGTTGTTGAGGTGCTGAAGTACATTACAGGATTATATCAGAGTATCTACACCGACCTCCCATCCTTCACATCATTGACCTTGGTCAAGCTAGCATTTTGGTTATGCTAAATGAAAGAAAGAACAAGAGTAAGAATGATATGCCTCCCATAAGAAGAAGATAAATGAGATCAAGGTTGTTGTGATGAAATGAATTCAAAGGGTTCTACAAACTCTTTTCTTGAAATAACCTTTACTATTTTCAATGCTAGATCATGGGACAATAAAAGAAGCTTTAGAAGCTTCATCTAGAGTTATTCCGGAAAAAGTTCAAGATGAATATGATAGGGAAGAAGGTGACTATTAATGTCAAGCAGGATCAACTTTTGGACTCAATTATTTGCTCAGACTTGAGCCTTTCCTTGCTGGTAATGTTGAAGGGAAACGAGTTGAAGAGAGTGAATGGTCTAAGAGGTTTGTCTATGATAAGTTTAGCATATGATAAGGTGTTGTTAAGGGGTGTTGAAGTGTGTAATTGTGATGGAATGGTAAGATGACAAATTATAGACTATTTTGATAGCTTACAAAGAAAAGGAATTTCTTTGCATTACCAAGAAGGATTGAGTGGGGGAGCTCCGTAACACAAAAAGGAATGTAAATAAATGATAAACAACCAGCAAATACAATAAAATACTAACGTAATATAAATAAATCAAACCTCACTTATGGATGGAAGAGGAGGGCCACCAAGCAATCTCAAGGAAATAGCCACCAAGAGAAATCCAAATAAGTGAAAACTCCCAATTTTATTTTCAAACAAGATCATTACAACCTAAAGTCTAAAATCCATGTTTATATATAGCTTTAAGATGCATGAACTAAAATGGAATAACAAAAATATCATCCAAGGAGAGGCTGCTGACAATGATCAAGGCAAGGAGCCAAATTTATTCACACATGAATCTCCTTGAATTTTCAAGACATTTATTTATTCATCATTTGTATATCGAAGGAGATAAATTATCACTTAAAGGGAAGGTTCTTGAAGGAGGGTAGACTATTGACTTGTAAACATGATGTAACAATGAATAGGTCGAAGCTTGATTTTGACTTGCTTGGGTGGATTAGAATTAACTACCTTGCATGCCCACTTTTTACATGGTTACATGATAAATTATTACATCGTCATGTTATATTAATAAAATCAAAGTACAACAATGTAAAAATAAAATTGCAAGATCACATAAAAATAATCTAAAATTCATGAATCATATTGCAGCAAAGATACTACAAGATTTGTGGAGACACATCTATTGGTTGAGAATGGATTTGTACATGGCTAAGTTTTTTAAAATATACATACTCTGTTACACCTCAAAGCCCTCAAATAGAAAGCAAATTTGCGCACTATTCTATTCATACTGACTCGCCTATGGGAAAGCATCTCTATTGGCTTCCTTGGAGGACTATCATTGACCCATAGTGGTCATGACTATGTTTTTGTTTTGGTGGACATATTTTCAAAGATAGTCGTCTTCATGTCGTGAAATTACAACATCATGAGAGAAGTGATATGTCTCATCTTGAAGAATTTTTTAGTGCACTTTGTCTTGTGGAGCTCAATCATTATAGACAGCGACTCTTGCTTCCTTAACTTATTATAGAAAGTACTCAAGTTCATTAAGGATACAACCATGAAGAGAAACACATCCTTCCATTCACGAATTAATTGCTAAAGTAAGGTGATGAATATGACAATAGTGTACATGTTACAAGGATTCAATGCTTGAAATCCGAAGACTGGGATGAAAGCCTGTCGTTTAACCAATTTGCTTTTAATAGAACAATCCATAGTTCAACAAGTCGGACTCCATTCGCGGTATGCCTTTGGTACTACCTCAAAAGCCATTTGACTTTGAGTTCTCGACATAAGCAATGACTAATCTGAGTGTCGAGATGAAGGCCTCCTTGGAAGAGCCTAAAGTTTTTTTTTTTTAGTAGATCTAGAAAAGTTACTTCAAGATAGAGGTACGCTTGAAAAAGATACAACTCTACAAGAGTCATCATGATTGGTAGTGGGTAGAAAAAAGTTTGAAAATTGGACCCTACCACAAATTCTTAGCATGTACTAGCCAAAACATGTCACCTATCACCTTATTATAATAAAGGTAAGGCTTAAGACATTGAAATTTGAAATTGAGTCTCCTCCAACCCAGGGAGCATGACTTTGGGGTAGGGTCCTATTTGTATATATATATATATATATATATATATATATTATATATATATATTTATATATGACCTCTTTTCTTTTTCTATGTTCTAGATTTCTAAAAAAGAGTTTATAAGTTTAATAGAGGTTGACATATTTATACCCCATTCCTCATTAGTTTACAATTTTTGTTGGGTGTGAGTTTATATTTTGTTGAGTTTGGGAAGGATTTCCTTATTGTCAGATAGGAAAAGAAGTGAGGAGATCGTAATGAAGTTTGTGACTCCACTGCAATCGTTCACTAGAGCCGCGGTGTCATTTCCACGGCTGTTCTTTGCATCTGCAACACGATTCATACCTCAGACTGTTTGATAGGATATAATAGAAAAAGGGGGAGTGGCCTGGCAGTTTTCTCTTGGAGTGACAGGAAAATAGAGACAGCAACACAACCTCCAATGCGAAAAAGACTTGCAAGAATTAGAGAACAAGCCGTGACTGCAGCGGTTTGCCGTACAATTTGGAGATCTAGCCTAAGAAATTTATGAGAAAGAGTACTTTGGCTTGTTCAGGGTGCTGATTGTTCAAACCTGCAGGAACATCAGACTATAGCCGCTTAGATTGTAAAAACAGAAATGATAATTTCTTGATTGAAGAAGACTTTTCTCGCAGGTTCTCTATTGTTCTGCTCTTGCTTAGATTGAATTTTAGATTGGATCTTCTTGCTTCTTGAACAATTATTACTGCTGTCTTTACTTTTCTCCTGCTGGGCTGCTGGAAATTCCAGCACAAAAAGAGGTTTGGCTAGCCTTTTTGGACAGTCCGTGTTTGTTCCAGTCAACGATTTATGTAAGCTATGGAAGGAACAGGAGGAGACGGGAAACGGCTAGGGTAGAAGCCAGTTGTTCTTTTATCGGGTGTATGATTTCATTAGGAAGACTATAAGGATTGTTACATGACGTTTTTTGGTGATAGAACCAATCCGCTCTTTCTTGTTAGGCTTCTGTGGTTTTATTTAAGGTTCCAAATGCTTTGTAATCTGTAATATAGTTCCACTTTGTTTGGTAGCTTTCTTAGGTTTTCTTGGTGACATTTAGATTGGCATAGTTTTGTTTTGTTTAAACATAACTATGGTGTGAAGTGGTAACAACGCCCTAGATTAGGATGCCTCCTAGGAGTGAAACCTCTAATTTCAAGCCCAAGAAATGACCATGGAAGACTCACAATATGAAATTCATTGTTTAAAACGTATTGTAGTATATGAAGGGAGGTATCATAAGGCGTTTACTGCCAGTTCAGATGACAATCAAGAATAACACAAAATGGGAAACCCTTTCTATATAGTATTCTAAGATTCATCAAAGCAGCATGAATACTGTCAAGAGGTTCCAAGAAGAGAACAAAGAAGGTGATATCAAGACTATGGATTGAAAGTGGAGATTCTAGATTTTTAGGGCGGATTAAATCGAGATAATTCATCAATTGGTTGCATATTGTAGATCGCGTATTTGATTATAAAGTACCAATCGATCACCGTGCCCATTAAATTAAAAAAATGTGCTTTCATTTGGTGGGAAACCTTAGGTGTAGCGAGGGAAAATGCAAAATCATTATGTGGGATGCAATCAAGAAGTTGCAAAAAATATACCTTTCCATTTTCGGTGAGATGCTTTCATAAAACTCCATAATTTTCAACATTAGGGATTGTTTGTAGAAGAGTATGTTGCTGAATTTGAATAAATTATGCCAAAATTAAATGTGCTGAGCCTGAGGAATATACCATAGCACATTTCATCATAAATTTGAGCCCCCAAATGCTAATTTTGTGCTATTACAACAATATTATTTTTTTTTTTCTGATGTCACCAAACTAACTTTGGAGGACAGAATCCCATAAATTTGAAAATGAACATTATGAAGAAACACAATGATTTCCAGCTAATTTTTTTTTCAACCAATCCCAAGTTGTAGGAGTTAGTAAAGCTAGAATGTCCATTAATAAAAATAAACTCATAAAATCTTTTCAATGCTTCAGATTTGGTCCATTGCTTCCGGCTGTCATACCGAGTTATGTCTTCCAATTGTTCTAATCACCGAGTTATATCCGTAGTTGTAGAAACATCACAAGAGGATGAAAACAAAGAAGAAATACCATATGATGAGAGTGGGCATTTATTGTATGATGATGATGATGAAGAGGAATTACATATTATGCAATGTGTATTGAGCAAAAATGTGGAGTTGGAGTAGCTATACCACAACATATTTTACACATGATAAACTATAAAAAGAAAAAATATATATATTTATAAACAGAAACCTACCCCAAATCAGTATGTCAGTTGAGTTCATCTAAGGGGCGGAGGCAGAGGTGTTAGGTGTGGGGTAGAGGAAACGGTTGGAAATGTGGAGGTGCAAAGGCATAGATTGAAATGCCATGTGTAAAGGCATAGGTTGCAGGACGAGCTGAGGTAGAGCCGAAAGCATAATGTGCAGGGTGCAGAGGTATCAAGATCAGGTGTAGAAGCCGGGGAGGAGGTGTTGAGGTGAGGTGAGGCAGGCTCATTGTAGTTTGCAAATACTCGACATGTTGTATTCTGAATTACTTGATTTTAGATTATATTGAAATGAGCTATAAATTGAATTCCAAAGTTCTTAAAAAGAAGTTTTGGATTTTTTTTTACTCCGAACCAATTTGTCCCTAAATCTAGATGTCTCTACATAAAGAATGAATTTTAGCCTATCAATGTTATTATCTATCTAGGAAACACTGTAACTGTGACATCCATAAAGAATGAATTTTAGCCTATCAATGTTATTATCTATATCTAAGCAACATTGTAACTGTGACAACCATAAGGAGTTAACTTGCAATTTCACGTCTTTAAGCTATCAAATGGTTCTTCAGCACGTCTAAAAGTAAAATTTTAAAGATTATATTTTTTTTTTCTGAAAGTCATTCCTCTTGCTTAGGCAAATGATTGTGAAAAATAGTTTTACCGGTTTACTTGATGAGTAGCCATTAAGCGCATGCTCTAACCGAAGAATATTAGAATAAAAAATAAAGAAGAATCAAGAAGATTGAAGATGAAAATATTTTACTTTTTTCTTATTGTTTATTCTTTTATAGAGATCTTAATTCGGTGACATAAATGCTGAAGGAATCATGGGAACTAATAATCAACATTTTAACCTCTTACCTCTAGGAAATGGGCTAGCAAAAAGTAAATAAACTAATTTAACCCATTAAATTTTGTAGTGGCAAGAAAGGAAGTTTATCTTTGATTTTACTTTCCAGTTCACAGGATTGTCTTCCACAATGCGTGATAACTAGTATTTAATCTTCTTTAATTCTATGAACTTGCCTAGTCAAAAGTCACATGCTGTAAATTTATTTTAAAGCTTTTCCTTACTCAGATAGTGGTATTTTCATCGGATAGGACTAGGATTTTGTTAATTGTTTAAAAACGATGAGTTTGGGTTGTGTGCAATGTTTTAAAAGGCGAAGAAATTTTCTTCTCACAAAGCAAGGCGTAAGCCTCATAAATTTAAATTTTAAATATTTATAAATAAAAGTATTATTAAAAATCAATATAAGGAAATGATTGCTATAAATTTCAAATTTTGAAGTCCATGAAATTTCATTTATATTATAACTTTAAAATCTATAACACAAATATATAATATTGGTCGGGAATTTGGTAGCCAAGTGTCTAATTGAGGAGTATCTAAAGACATCTAGATATGAAAAATAAATTAAACATACAAATCCATAAGATCAAAGACTCATTTCATTTGAATTATAAACATAAGAAATTTGTGATATACTATATGGAATTAGTCTTTATAACATGCTTTAGAGATCCACTAAGAGGATCTGACTAAAAGTTAAGACCTTTGACTTCTTTAATAAAAGAGAATATAGAGGCAATAGCAAATGTGCAAGTGTGCTTTCAACCAAGATAAGAGGTGTAGGTTAGCAAGCTTGATAGTTGGTGGAGAAAAAGTGGTCTCAACAAGCTAACGAGGGATATTATTAGTAGAATTCAAGTTGGATGGTTGAAGTGGAGGAATGTATTGGTTGTGTTATGTGATAGAAAAGCATCCCTCAAACTTAAGGGAAAATTCTATGAATGGTGGTGAGACCTGCTATATTTTATGGTGTAGAATGTTGGCCAAAAATTATGTTAAGTGTAGCAGCTATGAGGATGCTCGGGTGGATAAGTGGCTTCACTCTTAGAGATAGAATGTGAAACAAGTATATATATGAAAAGGTTGGAGTAGCTTCAGTGGTATATAAGATTTGAGAAAGTCGCCTTAGATGATTTGGTTACATAAAACATCGACCTTCTGATAACTTGGTTAGGAGAGTAGATGCATTAGATTTGACCTACATTAAGAAAGGTATATATAGACTTAAAAAAATTTGGTTAGAAAATATTAGAAATGACATTTTTTTATTAAATTTAAATGATAATTTGACTCTTAATAGCACACAATGGAGAAAAAGGATTAATATAGTTGCCCCATAGTGGAATAAAGGCCTGGTGTTGTTGTTGTTGTTGAACAAGCTAATGAGGGAGACTAATCGAGCATGTAAGTCTATGAGGCTGCAAGTTTGATTGTGGGAGAAAGAATAATTGAGCTGGAGAATTAGTGAGGAAGTGGATCAGTGAGGGATAATGAGCGGTTTTTTTTTTATGGGGATAATGAGTGAATCATGAGTTGTTTGAGTTGAATTAGGGTTGTTTGTTTTAATCGGCTTTGAGAATAACTTTTGTATATTTTCATAATAGATTAAGTGAAAAAGTGTTTATTTGGGTAATTAACTGTGTAGAGTTTATAATCATATAATTTAATTTCACCTAAAATTATAATTTGGGCACTCACCCTACTTATGGGGCATGAAAGGCATGCCTTGGGTGCCTAGGGAAATGCCCTAAAATACGTAGCCCCACAAACTAAATGCCTTCTCTAGTTGCCACAAGGAAGTTTTGGTTCATCCCGCCAGGCACGCTCGAAAAATACTTTTGAAAACATTGTTTATATGCATAAATTACCTAATATTTCCAATACATAAGATATTTGAGCACTCAAAGTCTCAAAATATAGAGGAGCTTACTAGCTACTTTTTTATAAAGCATAAGAGAATATTAGATTCTTGCATGGATTAGTTAAGAAATATCTTGATGTTAAAATGCTGAGTGGTTGGCTCACCCACAAGTTTAACCATTTGGATTAAAAATGAGTGACTGCCAACCCATGAGACCCAACTTTGTTCCCTTTTCAGTTGATCCCTCTAACAAGAGATATGCAAGCCAGTGATTGATCGAGATTGATTGGTTTATGCTGTTTATGAGGTCTTGGTCACCTTCAATTATTGCATAACTGATGTAGACAAAGGGGGGTCAACTCATGTCCAAAATAAATCAATTTTGGCTTTCCTTGAGTCTACAAGCTCAATAAATTTTGAGCTGGAATTTAGCTCATTTATGAGCTGGTTTTTAGTTCATTTATTAAACTAAAGGTTAGCTCATTATAAGCTAGGTTTTAGTTCATTTATTATCTTATTTATATAGCTTTATCTTTTAAAATTCTGTGCTTGGCCTCTTGGTGCTTGGCCTCTTGGGTTCCCGTGCCTTGGCTCCTTGGTTCCCACGGCTGCCTCCTTGGTTCTTGCGGTTGTCTCTTCGGTTTCCGGTGCTGGGTGGCCTTTCCCGTGCCTTGATGCCTCGGTTCCAGGCGGGCCTCCTTGGTTCTTGCGGCTGCTTCTTCGGTTCCCATGGCTGCTTCTTGGGTTCCCTGGCTGGGTTGTTTTCCGTGACGTTGGGGGGGTAATAGTTTTTATAAAATGATTTTATTTATGTCTTTATTTGTGTTATTTGTGTCTCTTCTATTACCCAGTAGAGTTCTTTATCTTGTTAAGCAAAAAATCAGGGTCCCCTGGATTTTTTTCTTACATCAGTAACTCACAAGATAACTCCGCATCATTAGGTAGCCTTTTGGTGTATTTAAGGGGGAGTTATGGCAAATCGTAAGTTTTAATGAGATTGTATTGGTTTGTCCCACATGATAGTTAAAAATGGTATCTTAGTATGGAAATATTTAGTTGGCTCCTACTCCTGACTAACGGTTTTGTATTGAAAATATTTTTGAATACCATTGCATCAGGCCAAACATTAGTACTCTTTGGTAATTCTCTAACACCTTTGATACTCAATCTCTAGTTGAAGGAATAACAAAGACACTAGTAAGAGGCGTTCAAATCAGCATATGAATTAAAAACAGGTAATTAAATGGATCCAAACCAATTTAGCCTAATAAATATGGCACTGAAAAGTATGAAATAATTAATTTTCCTATTGTTTTTAGAGGCCCTTTTCTTTATCCAGAATGTAGGAACTTTATTTTTTATTTTGAATAATTATTATTTCCAAAATAATTAGATTTGTTTTGCATTGTATTTGAAACTAAATAATAATAGAAATCACTATTTTATAGATGTTGGTTCTAGTGGGTTTACATGGAACGCTATTTATAAAAAACGAACAAAAATTATTTTTTGAAAAACCAAATATATATATATATATATATATATATATCCTTGCACACGTTTCAACATCCAAAACAGATATTCTTCGGCTCCCAGATTTTAGCCAGCCTTATTCCTGCAAGATTTAACAATATTGTATGCTTACGTGCATACCAGAATAGGTTTTTATCGTACTCATTTAAGATTTCTTGAAAAATAACTTAGGATCAGCAAAACCTAATGTGTATTATCTTTGTGCATATTCATCCTGCTCCTTCATTCTAGGTGCTACATTTCAGTGTTTCTACACACACTTGCTGCTTTATATTTTTTTCTGTTTTCTAGAAGAAATTATTTTGGGTTTATACTCGTGTCTACTGCTTTTTAATTAGATCACAGGCTGATATAATTTTGTTTAAGCACTTATCTCTGTCTTTATGCCAATTCATACACCTTTTTGGAAAGAAACTGATAACTTCAAACCAAAGAATGCATCTTTTAATAGAGCTGCTGCTCTGTTTTTACTCAGAGAAGTTCCGCTTCAGTGCCGAGTTCATTGAGATGAGACGCCAAGCTCTTGATGTGTTTATTAACCGTGTAGCATCACATACTGAACTTAAACAAAGCGAGGATTTGAGGATCTTTTTACAAGAAGATGAAGAGGTAATATCTTGATCTGGTATGGTTAATTAATTGCTGTTATGTTTTTATATTTGTTTTCTCTTATCTTGAAATGTCCTATAATAGTACAAATTACATGAGCAAATTTTTGTTAATATTAACCCTTTGAAATGTTTTTTCGAACTATGGAAGGAACATGATCTTGGAAGAATGACTCAAGAGTTTAATATGATAGTGCTGGTTTTGTACATCCCTAATTGCCTCCACAGGTATCCTCATAGGTAGTGATTGTGTTAGAATTGGTTGTACCGGTTCAATCTAACCTGTCCATTTTCATATAATGGATCGAGCGAGCGGCGAAACAGGAAAAGGGGATGAGCAAATCGATTACGCTCGAGTGGTAGTTTGGTCGAATGGCTACGATTTGAGCGCATACAAGTTCAGAAGCGAACCTAGATTGGTAAACACAACTCCTTATGTGAGATAGGTTAATTTCACTCACTCCTCTGAAATCCATGAACGAAATAAGGCAACAACCGAGAGGTGGTAGTGATCGGGAGGAAGAGAAGGAATTTGTGTAAGGAAGAAGAATATTGTGCGTGTAAGAGTTCGTATTTGTTTTGCCAAAAATAGATAATTAATCCATTGTTTTCTTTATTTATTCTTTAGGAGGATAAAGATGGAAAAAAAGAATATTTTTGTGTGCTAGAGAGAGACGAAGAGTTGTGAGTTTCTATTTCATTGAGAAGGAAAGAGTAAGTGATTTTCTTTGTTCAAATTTGAAGGATGAAATTATAGTTTATATTTTATCCGCTATTGCAAAATTTATCTACAGGTGTAAGTACAGTCAGTAAATGCTTTGACTTGACAAAATGGAAGATAAATTGAGGTAATTAATATAATTTAAGGAACAGTTACTTTTATATTATGTTAGAGATTAATAGTAGATAGTGTAATAACAATTATGGGGTGATAATTTACAAACATACGATGTTGTTTTAATAACATTCAATTCGTTAAAAGTCATCCTTGGCAATGTTTGAAGTAGTCTATGTTGTCTTAAACAATATAAGAAATAATTTGATGTTGCTTTGATGATATTTGAATCATCCAAGTTAAATATTAATATTATTTAACTGTTATTGTTGTTATTTTGAAACAGTGGGAAAACTAAATCATTGAGCTTGAGATAAAAGTACTAAAGCCAACAAGAGTTTATGTACAAAAGAAGATGTATTAAATGAAAATAGATAATAGCTGATTTGTTATATGTTCAAATCTAAAATTATTTTATTGGTTCTTCAGTTATATGTTAAATCTTAGTCTATTGAGTATTTATTGTTATTGAAAGAACTGTATTAACCATCGGACCGTCTATTCCAGCCTCATTAACTTGAGCTTTCAGGTCGGTATGTGATAGATTGGGTCATGACGAGGATATTCCTCTTTAGTAGTACGACCCCTAGAAGAAATTGCCCAAGGAGAGGGCGCCTCTCGCCTCCATCCGCTGAAAGAACTTATCATATGCTAGGAAACTAGAAGGCACCTCGCTAAAAAGTAAATCATCACTCATTTCAGTCAAGCTCCAACTTTTTAAAGCCTGCCAAACTCGCTCACGAGAGGGCTTCTCTCTCAAGGACTTCACGTTCACTTGGTTACTCGTAGGGATGTAAACGAATCGAGTTGAGCTTGAGCCATAGCAAGTTCGAGCTTGGCTCGTACAATTTACTAGAGGTTCGAACTCGATTTGAGCTCGAACTCAACTCTGTCTCGAAACACAGTCTTGAACTTAGCTCGTTAGATCGAGTTCGAATAAACTACTCGAGCTCGCTCGAATGAACTGCTCGATAATAGAAGACCATTGTCATTTTTTTTTTCAAATTCCTTCAGTCTAAACAAACTTGCAAAGAGGATGAAAAACAAAAATTGCTGGGACATCAGAGCTGCTAAATCATCATAATACAAACTAATTTACAAACAAACATCTAAAATGTTATTAACTATCATCAAAAGCACAAACTGTGGGGAGATTTATACAAATTCCCATCAATTAAGTTTTTCATTTATCGTCCTGTAGGACAATCAAAAGCATGAATTGTAGGTATCATAGGATAATATACATATGATTAATATAACTCTTTCGCCTTGGAACAAACACAAACTATAGGACAAACAATGAAGTATCAAAGGCAAATATACAAAGAACATCGTGCTGCAACAAAGGATCCGCGCTCCGCGGCCAAGCCCTGGAATGAACGGGACTCTAGAGTCTAGAACGAACGCGATATGCGAAGGAACTGATTCCGCCTTCCATCTCCATTCTATTTCTTTTTGTGAAAACCCTAAACCTACTACCCCTCGCCTCATAAACGCTCGGTTTCACACTCTCGTTATGACATCCTATAATCTAATTTGGAAGAATTATTCTTTTTTCTTTTAATATACAATAATTAGAGCTATCTAATTTTTTTATCAATATAAATACTTACGTAAATAAAATTATTGATCAAAACATTAATATATATCTATATTCATTTAAAAAAAATTATATACACTACACAGGATCTATACAATTATATCACAACTATTCTATCATGAGTAAAAAAGAATAACTAAAATAATAAGAACTTGAACTTGAACTAGCAGTGTCATTTTCGAGTCACGGGTCGGGTTTGGATCAAACCTGAAACTGACCCGACATTATTCGGGTCAACCCGAACTTGCTCGTTTTTGCAAACAGGTCAGTTTTCCAGGCCCAAACTCGACCCACTTTGGGTATGGGTCAACCCAACATGACCCAAATGACCCGGTGCCAACAAAAAAATTGCTAGTTTTCAGGTCCAAAATGTTGCGAATATGTTTTTCAGGAAATATAATTTTGATGATAGCAAACACTTCTGTTTCTCTACGACTGCCTTGCCTACTAACATTTCAGATCCACAAGATCAAACTGCAATTTGAACCAGCTCAAGATTGGGTAGACTAGGTCCGAGCCAGTTTGTAAACTTTTTCCTTTCTTGAGTCTATTGTAAATGATTTGGTTCCTGATGTTAAGTAACCTTGCGCACACACACTTGGGGGAATTTTTTCTGTCTGATTTAGAGTTTTTTGTTTTTGCTCACATTACCCGGGACGATCTACAAATCGTCCTGGACGATCAATTAAAAACAGAAACCTTAATTAGGACATCCTGGTTAAGGCAGCCATCATTAAGCGCATCATCCTGGACGATATTTGTATCGGCCGGGACGATAGGCTCAAATCAGAAAGAATAACCCGCCAGATCTATTTATGTATTGTTTTTTTTTGACATTGTCCTAGACGATGCAACATAATTATACATAAAGTAATCTAGTAATTAAGGAAAGCAATTAAGGTTTGATGTTCGATCATATCGTCCTAGACGATCGCAGGATCGAATGGGATGATTAGTTCAAAAAATCTTAGTTGTTCTTGGACGATCAACATCGGCCACCTTCTATTCAAGGCGATGCTCTGGACGATTTTCACGGATTTGAACTAATCATCCGGGACGATCGTGAGATCGGCCTGGACAATCAAGCTATTTTTCCATCTTCCAGACATCCATTCAGTGCGATTGTCTGGATGATATTCAACGATTTTTATTGATCGTACATGACGATATACTATCGGCCTGGACGATATGAAAAAAAATCATATGATCGTCCCAAATCGTTCTGGCTGATTGAGCTTAATTTGCACTGATCGTACAGGACAATATTTATATCATCCTGGACGATAAAGTCGGTTTGTTGTAATTAAGAGCTATTTTGAAGCTCTTCTATTTAAGACCTCTTGTTCTTTTCAAGAGAGTATCTTTTGCTGCTATTCTGACCTGAGAGAGCCAAGAGGAGAGAGAAAGCAAGGGAGAGAGAGAGAGGAGTTTGTGAGGGGTTTCACAAAGGTTGCTCCAAGCAAGGATCCGTCGTCATCTTCTCTAGTCATCGTCCTTAGTTCCTTGGGGGTTCTAGAGAGGTCTACTTCAGCATCTGATCAAGGTTCTTTGTCTGCTTCAGGAGGAAACAAAAAGGAGTTGGGTTCTCTACCTACTTCTGGAGGAAGCAAAAGGAGTTGGGTTTTCTGCCTCACTTGGGTTGGTGGAAAGGAGGCTTGCGAAGGCTTCTCCGCCTGGCTGTAGGGGAAAAAGAAGAGACACTGAGTTTAGTGCAATACTCGAAGGGCGTCTCCGGGGAGTGGACGTAGGTCGTGTTGACCGAACCACTATAAATTTCTGTGTTATTTATTACTGCTTCCGCATTTTTTTCCGCACTTTGATTTTTGTGATGAATCTTGGTTTTTGTTTTAAGATTGTGTTTTGATCGAAAGATTTTTTAAAATATCAATTCAACCCCCTCTTGGTTAGCCTTGGGACTAGTTCATCCTTGTCGAACTTTCAAGTGCCATCAAAACACTTTCATAAAAATCTGTTAATCTCAGCTTTTCGAGTTAAAAACGGGTCAATTTCGGGTTGCTGGTCCAAAAAAGGGTCAATTTCGGGTACGGATCAATCCGAACCGGACCTGTTTTGGGTTCGGGTTGACCCTAACCCAAACTTTTTGGGTTATGTTCGAGTCGGGTTTTTGGGTCGTGTTAAATATTGACATCCCTAACTTGAAGGATCCTAGTCAATCTCACACCCCTGCTCTCTTGTCCCTGACCTAAAATTATTTAATCAGATATAACGAGCTTAAGAGCACAACAAGTAATCAAATCCTACAACTAAACTCAAAGAACAACAAATGAACAATATGCATATCAACAATTAAATCATAACAGTAACATTTATATGGCCACTAACCAATGCAACAGTAAAACTCACATACAATAGCAATAAAGTTTATAGCTAATAAAATAGTTTAGTATAGAAGCCAGTAATATAGTATGGTGGAGAAACCAATAAATCATTACGGGAGTCAAATCGATAAAGTGGTTGTCGTATCAGTATTATCAATCTGTAAAGAAATTTTATAAAGTGTTAAAACCAAAACATCGATATGAACTGTCAGAATCGTATCAATACAATAAAATCATATAAACGTGTGCATGTGTATTATGTAATTATCTTAATCACATGCTTGTATATCAAGTGCTCGGTATCAGTAATCAGTACAG
The DNA here is from genome assembly GCF_001605985.2 of Dendrobium catenatum. Taxonomy (NCBI): domain Eukaryota; kingdom Viridiplantae; phylum Streptophyta; class Magnoliopsida; order Asparagales; family Orchidaceae; genus Dendrobium; species Dendrobium catenatum. The sequence goes on from NW_021318686.1 coordinate 185,389, forward strand.
TAAATCAATATTAATAGTAATAACAGTATTGATGTTTGTATTGGTATCTGTAAAGTAGTAGTAGTAGTAAAATAATGCAGTAATAGTAAATTCGTACAATAATAATAAATCCGTATAGTAATAAGAACAATGCATTAATAATATGCATTTTAATTGTCACACCATAAGTACGAAGTCCTAGATTAATCAGTACTTTTTCCATATCGTTTATGTATTCGTAAATTATTGGCTCAGTAAATAGAGCCATCGCTCTTTATCCATCGGCACACTAATCATCTTCTTATATCTCCTTATTATCACGTGAATCAATAAATGATAACATCAAACTAAAGATTTTAAAGGAAAGCCTTTTGGCCCACCATTTTATACAGATCAGTTAGTCTCCAGCCAAAGTTAGTGAAACCAAATTCTTCATACATATTATTATAATAGTAATAGCGACTAGCTATTATCGAGTTATACACTCATTTTCATTTTCAATATATTAACAGTATGCATAAATAAAAATACTAAATTATTTATTCAGTGCAAATCATACAAAGTTCAATAATATCTATTTTAATCAATGAATTTCAATAATATTACAGTCAAAATGTTCATATTATTATTATCTATCACATGCCAAAAGTTATGTTTTGAAAGTTTGCTAAAAATAAAAATATCCGCAACTTTTTAAAAAATAAAGAAAAAGATTTCCGCAACATTTGCAAATTTTGACAAAATTAAAACATATAAAATACAAATTACACAAAATCATTAAAATAAAAATAGGTCAATGACTCCTTGCAATGGGACGAGCAAAATTATCAACTGGACAAATGACAAAAAATCGCTCTATGGCTCCTAAACCTAGGTTTTATTTTCCTCTCTTCTATTTTTTTCTCTAATTTCCTTAATTTCATTTGTCTTTGTTATCCGAATGAATAGGGAGAGAAATAAGGATTTAATGGATTTCAATTAATGGAATCAAGTTTTTATTGTAAAATAATAATATAATATAAATTTAATTATATAATTTATTTAATTTTCAGCATAAAATTCATATAAATTTTCTTATATCTTCAAATTCGAAGCTCTAAAAATTATAGAAAAATATTTTTAAAATATTCAATATGTTTACAAAACTTTGGTGAAATCGGTTTGCAAAACGGACACCTAACGGTCCCAAAACCTCCACATATACCAATAGGTATAAATTTTTTAAGTATTTGCATCAATGCCCAAAAATTAGGAAAAACATTAGCGTAATTAAAATGCTACAATATCTATATTATAGTGAAGATGGTTTGTAATTTAGATTTATAAGGACTCTTGAAAAAATTTATTTGACTTGGTCAAAATATGGGTTATTATACCCGCATCCTCGCTCGTCTGATTGGATCAGATGTTTGCCTCCGCGGACCAACTAATCAAGCTGCTCAACGGACTACTAAGTAAAGCGATTCTTTGATCGAGCTCGGGCTTGATTATCTTATTAGCTCGATAAACTGCTCGAACTTGAGCTCGAAGCTCGATAAGCTTGGCTCGTGAGCTTGTTATTTGGTCGAGCTCAAGGAAGCTCGTGAGATGACTTGACTCATTTTCACCCCTAGTTGCTCCTGACAACAAGCTAAGGAACTCCCCATCCCCACTTATACTTCAGCTTGCCTCCATCAACAAGGTGATATCAAGCCTCCAATGTCAAACACCATGAAACAATTCTCTATATGCACATCCATCTCCTCGTAAGACTCGCCCTACACCTACTCGCTCCTTTTTTGAGCTTGCCCAATGATAAATAGCTCACAGGATCGTTGACTTCATCCTCTTGGGACAAATCAGGAGGTGCCATAGGTCTTAGATTAGTGTGTAGCATTGTATGGATATCTATATGTAGCCCATATTTTTTGTCTTCTCTGTGTAGTCTTTCCTATAGCCATCAAAATCCTATAAATACAGGGCAACAAGGAATAGAAAATGAACCTTTTTTTTGGTTGGGGTGGGGGTTGGGGGTGGGGGGAATTACTTTTTTAGAAGTAGTCCTTTTTTGAGCTTAGGCTAAATTTGTTTATTCTTGACTGAAATAGTGAATATTTGTCTAATCCATCCTTTTAACTATTGTATGCCTATCTGATTGTTCAGTCTTCTCTACCTTCCGGGTGACCTGTGTTCTTAAAGTTACCATGAATGCCTACTATTAAAGTCGTATCATTCAACCAAACAATTTAGATCCACCATCCTACTAGTTGTTGTTTTAGCATAGATTTGATTGCACATGTCAGAAAATAGGACTTTGTTTGACAGCGACCTTAGCAATAAGCCATACTGAACATGGTGAATATGAGTACACACTCATAGAGTCTTTAAGAAATGGAGCACACGTTTTGAAGAAAAACAAAGGTCTTAGGAGCCATGAGAAGATGTGTAGTTGACTATATGCACCTGAGGAATCATGACTGATTGATGCCCATCGAAGACGCTCACCTTTGCATCGACTGCCTTGACACACACTCCGCAACCTCGACAGTTATCAAATATAGCCCGCCAAACAAGAGTAGGCAAGGAGGAGAAGCTAGAGCTAACCAAGCCATTTCAATGAGATCACTTGAAGCAAAACCACTGCTTAAGTTTAAGAGTGTCACACCGTAGAACCAATTGAGAGGAAGATTGACCTCACTGATCATTGGCTACCTTCAGTCTATAATCTCCCAATTCGACATAGATGTCTTCTGAAATGCCTTCTCTTCTTGACATCACTCAACGAATCAGCGCTTGGGTGGTCACTCGCTTGCAGTGGGTGATCATCTTATTTTGAATTCAACCAGATGTTCGTAACATAACTCACTAATGCCATTGAAGACCCCAGAAAGCTTGTAAGCTCTGCTAAAGATGAGACAAGAGCCCGAGAAATGACTGAGAAACTTCATAGTGAGATTCTAAAGAGAAATACTGGATGTCAAGGATCTAGAGAGTGCAATCTCCTAGACTGCCTTGACCCATGGAATCAAGAAGGGTCCTTTCAGGTATGCACTCGGCCTGCAACAACTGAGGACTCTTGTTGAACTATTGGAACAGGCCAATAGTCATATGAATGCTGGAAAAAAATTGGGTAACCGAATCTTCCATAGCAACCCACCATCATAAGATCACCCATGGTGAGAATACCACTGAGAAAGGGAAAGACAAAGTGTCCATCCCAAGGATAAGAGGGATAGAAGGCCAAAACCATCGCACGATCACCATTGTCCTAATTAGTAGAGGGTGCTTGCACATCAAAAGGCCCTTGGGATATCGGGGCTGCCAGCACCAAGATTTAGGAGCCTCATCGGACCGCCCAACTTTATCATGAGGAGATCGCTCATCGACCTCTCATTTACCTTACTTACACTCCTTTGAGAGTATCAATGGCGAAGCTTGTAGAGGCCATTCAGAACAAAAAGTTCTTTAGGTGCCCCACTGCCCATGAAAGACATTACCAATACTCATGACCTCTACATATTGCACTTTCCACTAAGGCCAGAACCCACATAAAACGGAAGAGTGTTGCCACCTCCGTGACCTTGTGGAGGAATTAATTAAGACCGGGAAGCTGAAGGAGTTTATGCTTGCCGTCTCAGGTCAACAACTAGGAAAAGACCCTGTCAAGGGCAATGCAAAGAACCAATATCAGCCCTGCTTGCATATAGTCAGTGTGGTGCCCACCATCATAGTTGGAGAATGTGTAGACTCCCCTACAAGTCCCAAAAGACTACGAGCAGGAGAAGTCAATATGGTGTCCACCTGCCAATCCACTTCGATAGTCGTTGCCCCTATGAAAGGTACAAAAGGATAAACTAGCTGAAGGGTATCTTCATAATCACGTGGTAGTCGCCATTGTGCTCCTCGCCCTCTATTAGATTGGTAGTATTTTGATAGACACAGGGATTCTGTGAATATTATTTTAAAATCTTCCTTTGACTGGATGAATTTGCTTGCTTCCAGCTCATGCCATCTGTATGACCTCTTTATGGGTCCTCTAGTGAATAATGTGATGCGGAAATTCTCACCCTACCAGTTACCTTGGGTGAGGGCAAACATCAATACACTGTGATGGTCGATTTCATCATAGTCGATGCCCCGATGACCTACAAATCCATATTCGACAAGTTTTTACTAACCACCTTTAGGGCTGTGGTTTCCACATATCACATCTCAGTCAAGTTTCCTATAGAAGGAAGGAGATCACGATGAGAGAAGACATCATCCAGTCGCGCATTTCCTACCTAAGAGTAGTTAGCAAGGCTACAGCCACCTCTTAGGAAGTTCTCTAACTGGACATAGCATAGGGTCGAGGCTTGGAAACCTCTGAAGAAGTCAAAAAGGTGCTCGCCGTAGAGGGCGAACAAGGCATAACCCTCAGAATCAGTGCCTCTTTCAATAGAGAATGTCCGGGCGGCTCATTTTGGCGTTGCGAGGTGACCTCGACATATTCGCGTGGACAGCAACAGAGATGTCTGATATCAATAAGGACGTTTTGTGCCACCAACTAAACGTAAGGAGGGATGCTTGCCACATTAAGCAAAAGATAAGAAAAATAGTCACCTTACTTCCCAAGCCCATCAAAGAAGTGGAGAAATTAGTGGATGTACATGTTATGTAACTCTTTATTTTTCTCCACCCACCATCATCACCAATAGGTTCTTAAGTTTACTAGGCAAATTTGTTAGTACCGTTTGTTATCATCCACCAGACAAATTTAGATTACTAGATTTGCTTGAGAGATATATATATATGATAGCAGGGATGTGCTTTGCCCTAAACTAGCCCAAGCTATGTTTTAGGTTGACCTATTCAAGAAAAACTGTAATAAATGAGCCCATCTCTGAGATTTCCTTTGGTGGTGATATGTTATTGATGTGTTGTGTTTGTTTTCATAAAGATGGACAAATTGTTCTACAAGTGTGTTTCCTATGATAATGAAAGCATGGAGGAATGCACACGTGCATGGTGCTTTCCATTTTAAGGGTATTGTACATAGGGATGCAAAACAAACTGAGTCGAACCAGGGGCTTTTCTAGCTTGAGCTCATTTTCCAAAAGCTTGTTCAGGCTTGGCTTAAATTTGATTTTAGCTTTTGTAATAATGTTCAAACTTGGTTCATTTATATTCATGCTTGTTTGAGCTTGGTTTGAACTCAGCTCTTTTTTTGAATATTGAGCTTTAAATGAGAAACCAGTATGAAAACATAAATGAGTTGTATCCGTTCGAGCATAAAAAAGGAAGTTTAATTTAACAAGCTTTTATTTTAAAATGAGCCTTAAATGCCTTCCAACAACATCTGCCAGTTAGCACTCATCCAAATCATTTTGCTTGCCCCCATCGCCCCATATGAGTTTTCTACTAGTGCGTTTCAAACCAAAACAACTACATAAGCAGTAGTAAGTTAAACTTTTCAAATGATGTGGAATAAATAGCTTAAATTGCAGGTTTTTTTAACCAAAATTTTTAACTATATTTCATAATTAATTTTTTAATTTAATTGACTTTTCATTTATTTGATAAGTCTTCTATTTTTTAGATTTATTTAAAGCTAAAATCAAAGCATAGATTTGTTTAGTTAATTGCCAAGTCTTTTATTTTTTATTTATTTCATTTAATAAGAAATTAATTTTATTTTAAAGTAGGTTTTAATTGTGTTTTATTAAATTTAAATATATTTTAAATAAGTTTACAATGGACGTTAACACAAATATATATAAGTTAATTAATTATTTATTAAATGCATTTGTTGCATATAATGGATTTATTTCATATGCCTAAATAGTTATTATGTGTACATATCTATATAATCAAGCTTCATACCGAACCTAAATATCAAGTATTATATTGAGCTTTAATCGAGCTTCTTAACAAACTTTGAACGATATTGTTCATCATCATAACTAATCGAGCAACAAGTATTTAGACTTATTTATTTAACATCCTAACATTTTTAAAAGTGTTCAAACTTGTTTGATAGTTAATACAATAAACATGAATGAGCTCTTATAGACCCAAGCTAAAGTAGCTTGTTAAACACGCAATTTATTTGCAGCACTAATTGTACACCAACAAGAAAGCAGAGGGAAGTAGGGATTGGTGTATTTAAAATCTTTTGTAAACTATGAAATTTAGATGCAAAAAATAAAAATATAAAGTGCAATTAAAATAAATAATACATTTTTTTACATAATGTCGTCCTAATCGATATACATTTATGGCTAATCTTTTCTCATATTAAGATTTCACTACCCACTTGCTATTACAAACCTTACTCCTTTGTTCTTTGAAACAGTTGAAGAAACTGTAACAATCTCATACTCACATCACAAACAAGTGCTACTCAATACAATTATACAAAATGAAGCGTTGTTCCCGAACCTTGGAGCCATGTGGGAAAGGCCAGTTAATTATGTGTCATGATCTCCATCATCTGTTGTTAAGCATTTCCTACAACAACAACAACAAAAAGAAGCCTTTATCCCACTATATGGGGTCGGCTACATGAATCCTTTTTCTCCACTGTGTCATGTTAAGGGTTAAATTTTCATCTAAATCTAATAAAGAAATGTCATTTCTAATAATTCTAAGTCCTTTTAGATCTACCTATACTTTTCTTAACATAAGTCAAATCTAATACATCTACTTTCCTAACTGGGTCATCGAAAGGCTGTCGTTTTAGGTGACCAAACCATCTAAGGTGACTCTCTCTAATCTTATATTCCACTTGAGCTACTCCAACATTTTCATGTATATGCTCATTTTGTATCCTGTCTTTAAGAGTAAAGCCACTCATCCACCTGAGCATCCTCATCTCTGCAACTCTTAACTTAATATTATGCTTCTCTTTTAATTGCCAACATTTTGCACCATAAAGCATTGCAGGTTTCATTATGATCTTATAGAATTTTCCCTCAAGTTTGAGAAGGATTTTTTTTATCACATAACAAGCCCGATGCATTCCTCCACTTCAACCATCCAACTTGAATTCAATTAATAATATCCTCATCTATTTTCTCATCACTCTAAACATTAGATCCAAGATATCTAAAAACATGTGCTCTTATTAATGACTTGATCGCCCAAAGTCACAATACCCACTGGATTTATTATTACTAAAATTATATTCCATAAATTCAGTTTTAGATCTACTCAAATGAAAGCCTTTAGACTCTAAGGTTGACCTCCATAATTCAAGTTTACCTTCGACTCCCTCTCTAGTTTTATCAACAAGAATAATGTCATCAGAAAAAAGCATACACCAGGTGGTGCAGATATTCGACCATGAAAGCTTATCAGAGGAGGAGACGAAGATCAACGACCATGATAACACCATTTTATTTTAAGTTATTATTTATATATTTATTTATTTATGTATTTTCTATTTTTACCCTCACTTGAGGGAGTAGGTGCTTGTGATCCTAGGTGGCACTTTTGTCTTTTGTTATGTATTTTGGGCTATTTATAGCCTCCTTTCTTGTAATGATCAATGAATTTTTAAGAAGAAAATTTCTGCACTTTGTTCTTGAGAGAGATGGAAGTTCTTAGGAGAGTGCAAGTCCCGATTTAAGGGTAACACAATGCCCACCAGCCGCAAGAATCGTTTGGACTAGTGGCTTGAAGTTCCTAGGTGAAAGGCAACGCATCACCCATCAACCCCAGGAAGCGTCCGAGTTCGTGGTTTTATCTCTTCCAAACTCCCTTTTCCTTCTCTTCCTATCTGTCGACCACAATCTTCCCCAACCCCACAATCCACCGGCCTATTCCGCTTTCTCTTCCCTATCTCGTCCAACCCCTCTTCATCCTACAAGCCGCCGGCCTCTCCCCTTCCACCTTTGACTAAAAAAAAATTGTTCAAATTGAGGTATTGAATACCTTCCTATTTTGGTCCATTCTAAACTTGGAAAGTTTTCAAAATTCAAAATTATTTGAATTTGAATTCTTTCCTAAAATAAGTTGACTTGTTTTTGGAAACCTTCCCAACTCCTCAATATGACATTAATTAGAGCTTCTCCTCTAATCCTCTTTTCTTAATTAATGTCCTATGTTTGTAAAGGATTTCAAATCCCCAATCAAGTTCTCACTTGCATGGCCGGCCCCTAGTCCCTTTCTCTTCTTAATTTTCCTCTTTCCTAAATTAGTTTGATATTAATTTTGAAAGTTTTTAAATTCAAATTCAACTAAATTTGAAATTCAAATCCTTTCTTAAATTAATTAACTTATTTTAGGAACCCCCTTCAATCTTGGATTAATTAAAATTTGAAATTGAATTGGAATTAATTCTAATTTCAAGATTCATTGCACCTAAACACATTCGTTGAATGCGGATAACCCCCCTCCCTTTCTCTTGGCCGGCCCCCTTTCTCCCTCTCTCTTAATTAATTCCCCCCAATTAACCACCCCAATTACATCAGTCATTTAACCCACATCAATCCAAATTGATTCTTGCTTTAATTTCTCTAGCCACCTAAGCATTAGTTAACTCTGAATTTCTTTCCTAACTGATGGAATTAAATCCAGAATTTATGAATTGATGTCCTTTCTTTAATTTATCCCCAAATCAGGTATTAATTTAAATTTCTAGCTCCATTCTACATCACCATGGTACAATCTCTTGCAAATATCTAGTGAGAACATCCATAACTAAAGAAAAAAGATATGGGCTTAAGGCTGATTCTTGATGTAATCCAACTGAAATAGAAAAACAGTTGGTCAAACCACCTTGTGTTTAAACACAAGTAACATCTCCTGCATACACATCCGTAAGGATTTGAATATAAGTATTATTAACACATTTCTTATGTAGATCTCTCCATAGCACTTCGCTTGGAACTTTATCATATGCTTTCTTTGAATCATTAAAAATCATATGTAGATCCTCCCTATTCTCTCTATACTTCTCCATCAAACATCTAAATAAATGTATAGCTTTCATAGTAGACCTTTCTGGCATGAATCCAAATTGATTTGAGAAACATTTGTGTCACAAAGCAACCTATGCTCCATAACTCTCTCCTCCCATGGTTTTAAAATATGACACATTAACTTAAATTCTCTATAATTCATACAATCTTGTGCATCACCTTTATCTTAAAAATAGGAATCAGCACACTCATTCTCCACTCATCTGGCATCTTTTTAGTCTTCAAAATAGTATTATAAAGTTTAGTAAGCTAAGAAATTTCTTCATCTCCTATGTATTTCCACACGTCTATTGGAATATCATCAGGTCTAACAGCTTTACCGCACTTCATTTTCTTTAAAGTCTCTTTAACTTTGGTTTTACTAATACGTTGATAAAAATAAAAATCTTTATTTTCATTTAGGATATTAAGGTCACTAAAGTCAATCACATTCCCATAATCTTCATTAAAAGGTTTAGCAAAATATCTCATCTACATTTGTTGAATATCCTATTCTAATAAAAAGTACTTTTTGATCTTCATCCTTAATACACTTCACTTTAACTAAAGCCTTACTAATCATATCTTTTTGTTTAGTTAACTTATACAGATATATTTCGTCCTCCTTAATATCTAATCTATTATATGAATCTAAAATCTTTGCATTACAAATTACTTTTATAGACTCATTACGGGCCTCTTTATATCTTTCTCAATTATCAGAATTTTTACAACTAAACCAATTTTTATAAAAAAATCTTCTTATTTTTTATCTTTTCTTGTACATTTTGATTCCACCACCAATTATTTTTACTATTAGTAGCTTTTCTTTTTGATATTTTAAGCATATCTTTTTAAACATTAATATCACTAACTACTTTTTTCAACATAAAATTAGTTTCCTCATGCACACACAAAATCTTAATATCTACAATCTTACTCCTAAAAATATTTTGATTAATATTCTTTAAATGCTCCCATCTAAATCCTACAATAATAATTTAATTTATTTTTTAATTTTTTGTCCATTCATCTTAAAGTCCAAAACTAATAAGCGATGTTAAGTATATAAACCTTCACGAATAACTTTAATATCTTTGCAATCTAAATGATCTATTTTTTATAAGAAAATAATTAAACTTAGTTTTTCTATATCTATTTTTATAAGTGATAAGTTGCTCATATCTTTTCTTAAATAGATATTAGCAATTACAAAATCATAAGCTAATAAAAAATCTAATATGATCTTAACACTTTCATTAGTCACTCCAAAGTCATAGACATCATGAATACTTTTAAATATCCTCAAATAAAAACTTTTCTTTGAAAGGTATTTTTTGTATTAGTTATTCTAGGTCATTTCAAAATTTTAATTTTGAATACATTCAAACCTACTTGAGAAGTATAAATGCTTATAATATTAATAATAGCATCAACAATAATCTTTAAAACTATAATTAGATCTGTAATTCTATTAATTTTTATAACATTATCCTTCAAATTCTTATCTATAATCACACTTACACCATTTCTAGTATGACTCCTACTAGAATACTATAATCTAAATCCTAAACTATCAATCTTCTTTGCCTTTTTTTCAACCCATTTAGTTTTTCAAATGCAAAGAATATTTATCTTTCTCTAAATCACAATAACTATTAATTATATTACTTTACCTGTATGGGAACTTATATTCTAAGTTCTTATCCTAATTTAAGTTTCATGTACTAGTTTCTTTGCCCACATCTAGGGGTGCAAACGGGCCGAGTCGAGCTCGAGTCAAGAGGTGTTCGAGTCGAGCTCAACTGTCAAACATCAAGCTCGAGCTCGAGCTCGAACTCGAGTCGAGCTCAAAAATCGAGCTCGAGCTCGACTCGTTCCACCATAAACGAGTTTTCGAGCTACTCATCGAGCCTCCGACGTGCTCGGGCTCACACACTGGTGCACTCAAAGTACTCATGGGAGGAAGATAGAGCAAGAGATTTATTCTCTTTCTTCAAAAAAATTTGATTTGATTGGCTGTCTTTTACAGCTGCAGCGGGAGGGAGAGAGAGAGAGTGCATCTATCATTTAATACTTGCAATTTATTTCTCTGTTTCTGTCAAAGAAGAGAGAGAGATCAGTTTTTTACTTTTTTTGGTTTTGCCATTATACTATGCCTCTATTAGAGGAGAGAGAGAGGCTTGCGATTGACATTTGAGCCAGCATAGGCGGGAGTTTAAAAATCAGACGGTAATTTAAAATGAAGTTATTATTAATTTTTTAAAATATTTAAATTTAATAATTTCGAGTCGGCTCGCGAGCTCATGAGCCGAGCCTTATTAAGCTCGAACTCGAGCTCGTTTAACAAACGAGCTCAAGTTTGAGCTCGAGCTCGTGGCTCGATAAGCTCGGCTCGCGAGCTCGTTAACGAGTCGAGCTTGAGCCGGCTCACGAGCCGGCTCGGCTCACTTACACCCCTACCCACATCCGTCCATGATGTGGGAACCCTTGCCTATTTAACACTGCATCCGGGCACCGGTACGGCGGCCCTTGATCACTTGTCGCTGTATTGAGTTTATACAACGTGTCGCTTCTAGGGAACACCCTAGCATTAGTACTATGTATTAAATGATTCATGTCATTGATTATTTGATAAGTTTTATGCTGACTATTGATCACCTAATGCAACCCTTACGTTTCTCATCTAGGATTTGAGATCTGATAATGATGGTTTTAAATTAAGCATTTCCTAATAAATTATTATTCTGAGCTAAGGCTGCTTGCTCGCAAGGCCACCTAAAAATGTGAAGGATTCCTGTGGGTTCTACTAAAGGAGAGCTCGGACCACCGTCCAGGTCCATTTCTCATACATTAGACTGGCCTGGGCGTCAATATCAGAAATAGTATTTGTCATACCCTTCACTTGAAAACTGATTCTCTTTGCCATTACCTAGGTTATCCATAACGTGGCAGGGGGAAGGGGGGTGTGTTCTAAAGAATAAATGCAGTCCTGTTTTTGTTTATCCTTATATATCTTAAAGTGAGTGTTGTTTTCTAGCTTAAATATAAAATATATTCATCAAACATACTGACAATATCTTCATCGTGCTGCTTTCAGACTATGGAAAGGACAAGATCTCAAGAAACAGGAATTTTCAAGAAGAAACCTTCAGAATTTATGCAAATATTTAAGGTATATGTACAGGCCTTTTGGTTATTGAAGTTATTTTATGCATTGAGTGCTCCTGATAGGGTTTTGTTGATTATTGAACTACTTTCAAGAATCTGAATATCAGATAAAAATTTTCAACTAAAATATAGAAATATACACATTTTATTTAATATTAATTTGTTTATATTCTAATATTTTCAAAACTATATTTAATTTACGAACAAACACTAATCCATCCTAACCAACTGTGTTGTTCATGAAAATTACTGGGTTGGCTTACATTCCTACGTGTGTGTGTATATAAATATATATACAGTTATCCTACATTTTATTAACTTAAAAGCAAAGACCAGCGCACCATTACCAAATCGAATATCTCTGGGAACATATCTTTTTTTCTGGTTTTTCTCTCTCTTCCTTTTCTGATAAAAAAAATGTTGTCATCTTATGTACTGTCAACTTTAAGGGATGTGAGTTGTTCATTTTGGAATGGCTTGCGTATACACGGGTACAATCACTACGTTGCAAATTAACAGCACTGGTAAAAGGCGTGTCGTGTTCAACTGTCATCTATCATGTCAGCTACTTGTCTGAAAAACAGTATACCTTTTGGCATAACCTTTTTTGTTTATTGGTGCCATTAGTTTTTTTATATTGTTTGTGAGGGTGCCACAAGCTGCTACAATACCGCTTTTTTAACATCAGTAAGCCATGTAGAAATAGTTTACCTGCATGTTTGACTGTTGCAGGATGTGCAGTCTAAGGTGAGTGATGTTGTTTTGGGGAAGGAGAAACCTGTCGAGGAGTCGTCTCCTGAATACGAGAAATTGAAACATTACATTTTTGAGCTCGAAGACCACTTAGCTGAGGCACAAAAGCAGGCTTTCCGACTTGTAAAAAGGCACAGAGGTTCTATTTAGTAGTTTTTCATTTGCCTTTTTGTTTATTTCATTCTCATTTCTACTCCAATACTTTTATTTATAGAAGTAAAAGCTAATTCGAGAACTTTACGTTCTTGATCGACTGTTTCCCAGAGTTAGGACAATCACTTTCTGATTTTGGAAAAGCGATCAAGCTCCTCGGTGCTTGTGAAGGTGAATCACTTGGAAAGGCATTTTCTGAGCTTGGTTCAAAATCTGAGATGATGTCGATAAAACTACAAAAAGAGGTATTAAAAAGCAGCCAAACTTTTGGGAGTGTTGACATTAGGGGGATTTACATACATCCCACTGATTTCCTATATATGTTCATATCTAATATCTAAATATTTATATTTATATCTTTGAAATCTAGTTTTTAAACCACGTCAAAATATGTGTAGCATATTTCTCTTTGATAAAGTTAAAGATAGCAGTTTATTTTTTCATTTAGTGATATATAAATATATAAACTTAGGTATTAGATGTGTAAATACATCAATGATCTGCATATAAACTAGCTTTAATATTTTTATATATTTAGTTTTCCAAATGGCAAAAGAGCTGGTATTTCGGAATCCTTTCTTTGAAGGAAACTATAATTTATTAAAATCATCATGCGATAAACTCTCTCGGTGCAGGCGCACAACCTGCTCATGAATTTTGAAGAACCGCTGAAAGATTATGTTCGTGCAGTACAGTCTATCAAGGTCACTTTTTTACAGAATTTGTGTGCTGTTCGTAGCCACAGTTAGAAATTATTCCCTCCCTCAATAGCTGGATGAATTCTTAGTGATTTTTTGTTAAACATGAGATGCAAACTCATATGCTATTCTAACCAGGTGACAATGACGGACAGAGCCAATGCTTTCAGACAGCACTATGAATTGGCAGAAACAATTAGGCTGAAGGAAATAAACCTGTAAGATGCAAGTTTTAGTTGTTATCTCCTGGTATTCTGAGAACATTCTTTTATTTTTTTATTTTTTCAACCATGATACTCCATTGAAACATAAATTTTCTGTCTTACATATCTGAAATAATTCCCTACAATGTCCTTCTTTCACTCGCGATTAGAATGGAGCAAATGAAATAACAACTGCTTTGCTTGTGACGAAGTTTTTATTCCTTCTAAAGTGCATTTAATTTTATTTTAACTAATCATAAAAATAAATTAAGTACTCGGTATCTCCATATTATAAATTTCATGACAAATGTCTCAAAAGCCTAATAAGAATCTTAATTTGATCACGATTTAATTAGCATAAGATTTTATATAGCATATAATGCTTAATTAATATTAAATATAGGTGCACATTAGAAACTTCCAAACATATAGTTGTTATAATAATTTTGATATAGCTGTTTTGAGTATTTTGGTGAGTACCAGATGGTTTTTGTCTTGGAGAGTCTTTATGAGTATATAAATGCTTCCTCTTTGGGATATTAGGATAAGCAATGAATGAATTGGGCTGTCTGCACTCCTTATTTTTCCAGTTTATTTGTCGAGTTGTGGGAACACTCAATTTGCCCTTTTTCCTTACCTTCAGAGTAATGGAAATACGGGAAGTTATCTAGTTATCTCATTTTCTTGCTGTTATCGTCTTCGTTTCATTGTTTGGTGTAACATCCTTTGTTTTACAGTGATAAGCTGACACTAATTCGCTCAGATAGAGCTGGCGAAGCTGAAATTGAATTCAGAGAGGTGAGTTCTTTGTTGTTGATTTGGAAAATATTTTTAGAACCAGATTTGTATTGGTGTCTTATATTGCATTGAATTACAGCTAAAAGCAGAGAGTGAGGAAGCAACCAGAAGGTATGAAACGATTGTTAAACTGATGAATGAAGAGCTTTCCCGTTTCCAGGAACAGAAAACTGCAGAATTAGGTCTTGCCTTTCATGAATTTGCCAAAGGACAAGCAAAACTTTCCCATGATATTGCTGATGCATGGAGAAGTCTCCTACCGAAGCTTGGTGTTTCTTCTTAGATACCACCGATTGTTATAGAAATTATAATTTAGCTTCTGTTCATTCAAGAGTTTTGTAATATGAACAGTTTTGTGGTTTATAACTATGGTCTTTTTCGTTTTCTTAGTTATTTTTTTCCTTTTTTTTTTTTCATGTTTTAAGATATTAATGATTTAAAAGTTCTTCTGGCTGTAGAATTGGATAATGCAATAATGACTGCTGGTTGTAGTTTGTAAATTGGGTTGCCAGTAATGTGGGTCAGAATAATAAAGAATTGTGTTTGTCTTCCACTTCCAGCAATATAACTTTATGTCATTTGAATTTGAACACAAATAACCTTACAATAAAACAAACTTGGGAGAGATCCAAAAGGATATATATGAGCGTATCAGGAGATGTTGGTTAGTGACGGCAGAATTTCGACTTCTTCAGCTCCAACAACTCTGTGCGCTAGCTGACATATATGTCTGTCTTCTTCAGCTGTTGTCGTTGTCTCCTCTGCTCAGTCGTACTACTTTTCGCTTTTGTAACTAACTAGAGTAGTTTAGACTTTTCTTTACTTGCTTAAACTTGTATAAATACGCCAGCTTTGCTACAGTAGAATGCAATGAAACTGCTTCCATTCTCTTCCACTTGGTTATTTTTTTCTCTATTTATCCTGCTTGTTGGAATGCTTACCAGCAATCTGTATGTTGGCTCCAACATGGTATCAAAGTCGTCTGCCTAGTTGGTCTCTTCTTCGATCCCAATGGGAGATTCAGCAGCATCATCTGCTACATCCACACCTCCTGCAGTGATGACCAACACACCAGCTTCCTCCGATGTCTTAATCCTCTTTGCTCTCAAATTTCTTCTCTAATATTAAGAATGTGATAAACATTCAACTCCTTCCTGACAATTGTCTTACATGGTGTTCAGCCATTCAAAAACTCTTTGCCGCAAATAACTTTTATGGCTACCTTGACGGTAGCCAACATTGTCCTTCCAAGCATCTTCTTATTGCAACTGGGGTACTAACTCTTAATCCACAGTTCTCTTCTTGAACTCTTGTAGACCAAAACCTCTCCGTCGATATCTTTTTCATCATTTTAGTTTCAATCCTTTCATACATTTTAAATTTCAACACCACGTCGATATGGATAACTCTTGAACATCAATTCTTTTAAACCAATCGTTCTTGTGTTATCCAATTGAAGAATGAGCTCCATTCAATGTCCTTGCATAATAAATCTATGATTGATTACCTTGCTTCCTTGAAGACTCTGGTGGATAACATAATTGCTGTGGATGATTCCATGGACAATGAAGACATTATTCTCTACATCTTAATTGGACTTCTCCCTTCGTATCAATCATTCAAAATAACAATCAGAACTGCTTTGCTTCCCATTAGTCTGGATGATTTCTATTATTTTTTCACAGTGAAGAAGTTAACCAAACAACTGATGATGTCAAAGAGCTCTCTTTCTCCTATACTCTTTAGTCGTCTAACTTGACCTTAGCTCTATTTTCAAATTGTGGACATGACAGAGGTCGTTTCTCCTACAATCGCGGTCGTGGTTGTATCTCAGCACACAACTATACGCGTTCAATATAGCAGCCTCACTTTAATGGTGATTGTCAGATTTGCAGCAAACACGGACACTCTACCCTCACGTGTTGACATAGGGGAAACTTCCAGTACACTCCTCCAACTACCTTCAACAATGTAGCTTTGCTGGCTGATTCTGATCCTTCGCCTTGTTATTTAGATAGTGGTCCTACTGGTCGTCTCACATCGGATCCTCTTCCTCTTAAACAATCCACACCCTATTCTGGCAAGGATCAAGTCTTTGTTTGCAAGGGTGCTCCTCTCCCCATCCAACACTACAGTAATGGTTTTCTTTCCACACCCACTCATAAGCTCTCTCTCACTCCATTATTTCATGTTCTTAACCTCACCCATCACCTACTTTCTATATACAAACTTATTAATGATAATCACTGTTTCATTGTTTTTGACAAATCTGGCTTTCATGTAAAGGATCGGATGACCAATCGAACCCTCCTTAAAGGCTCGTGCCATAATGACCTTTATTCGATTCCGATCTACCCTCAAGCTTCTCAAATTTTGACCCTGCAATTACACTTACACTGGAAGCTCCCTCCTCAGCTCACACCTGACATCATCGGTTGGGTCATCCAAACACACATGTTCTTGCTAGTTTATCTAAATCATTTCCTACTTTATCTATTCCTCCTTTCCCTACCTTTTGTAATTCCTGTGAACTAGCTAAAAGTCACAGGCTTTCCTTCTTTCATTCTCAACATGTATCTCAATCCCCATTACAATTAATGCATGCCAATGTTTGGGGACCTTCCCTTGTTTTGTCTTATGATGGAATTCCTTACTATTTACTCCTAATATATGATTACACTCGTTATTCATGGCTTTATGTGCTCAAACAAAAGTCTGATGTCTCTCAAACTATTGTTAAATTCAAACATCTCATCAAAAAACATTTAAATTTACCAATTCACACCCTTAGAATTGACAGCGATGGAGAATTCCTCAACAATGCTCTCCGCGCCTTCCTATCCCAATCCGGCATAACCCATCAGTATACTTGCTTCCACACTCCCCAGCAAAATGGAACTGCTGAAGGAAAACATCGCCAACTTTTAGACATAACTTTCACCTTTCATGTCAATACCCAACTTCCACCCCAATTCTAGACAGCATATATACATATTGCCACTTACCTCATTAACTGTCTCTCCTCATCCACCACCTCCTCCAAATCTTTCTATCAACTCCTCTACAATACTCCACCCTCATACAACCATCTTCATGCATTTGGCTGCCGCTTTGTGACGACCCAACCCGATCGGGACGGATCTTGCTCGCATAGGGTCGCGATGGAACTATTGAAAATCTAGGATCTAGGTTTGAAATTTGCTTCACACTTTCTTCCAAATATTAAATAGACAGAAAAACACAGAGCTATTATAAACATCCAAATACAAAACAGTTCATCTATCTTTTCCTTCATCAGAACAATCATAAACAATACAATCCATGGCTTCAGACAGAAATAATAGAACAAAACAGAAAAGCCATGATTGTACAAAATCAAAAGTACAAAATACCTAATCTCAGATCAGACACAGAACTTCTAGTCGAAGACCTCCTTCCTTTTCCTAGAACCTGAAAACCACGTAGAAAACAAAGATGAGCTAACAGTTCATCAAGACATCACTCACCAATCAAAATCATCAGAAATTCACATCAGAAAATAGCTGTATGGAAATCATAGAACAGATACTTGATCAATTGAAATCAAACAACTGATACAGACAATTGAAGTCTTGTCGAATCGGAGTTCATAATAGATATCATAAAGCTTTCAAGTCATAGAGCAGACAGAATCGTACGGAATAACCATAATCGTATAGAAATCAGGTAAAATCACATTCATATCAAATAATTCTAATCAGATAATTCATAAAACATATCGTATAAGACAGCACAGATTATCAGATATCAAACATCATATTTCAAATAACATATCACATATCCGATTTCAGATTCCCAGACCCTTACAGAATCTCTACGAATTCTGGCCCCTTATGCCTCCCTTTCCTGACACTTACAGAATCTCGACGGATTCTGGCCCCTTATGTCTCCCTTTGTGCTTATAGCACAAGAACAGAACAAATATACGAAATTTTCGGAAAAGAACTTATTTTCAGATTTCAGAGCTCATTTCAGATTTCCCTAACACTTACAGAATCTCAAAGGATCCTGACCCCTTATAACTCCGTTTTGATAGCATACAAATACTTCAATTCATTAAATGTATCAAAAATCAGAATTCGTACGAAAAATCAGTGGCATAACGGCAGTATACGGAATTTACACAAAATTCACAGATTCAGAAATTTACCAAATTATCACAGAATATCCACAACAACATTATAAGACTTTTACTGTACTGAAGTAATAATATCAGACATCCAGATAAATTGTTATTCGAATAAAACTCAGCAGAATTCAAAATACCCGGTAAAAATCTTCCAGAACATACTCAAAAGGTGCACAATTATCATCTCAAAAACATACCAAAAGTTACGAGGTAAAACCTTTGTTATAAGAAAATAATACCAGAAATTCGCTAACAGAAACAAAATCCGGAACAGAAAAGTCGTCAAAATCCACGTTTCTAAAAATTGAGAAAGGCGAAATGTGCCTTACCTCGAGTCGATCAACTTTTCCAACTACGGCGACGGACGAAAACGTGTCGAAGTCGCTCAAAAATCCACTTTTCTTTCTCTTTCCACGGTTTTCTCTCTCCTGGACTTTCTCTCTCTTCAAAAACGACATCATTTAGATATTTATTAAGCAGGATCGTCCCGGATGATGTCCCGATTCGTCCCGGGACGATCTTCTCTGGACTCAAATCGTCAAGAGGAAAATAAATTCCAATTTCTTCGTCCCTGGATGAAACTCTTTGTTTGGTTCGTCCCGACCCTTCCAGGTTCGTACAAACGAACCATACAGATTTCTTTATAATTTCTTCATTTCGTCCCGTATTAAGGCCAGTTCGTCAGGGACTAACAGCACTAAAAAAATAGCTTTGGAGGGGTTTTACAATCTATCCACCTTAAGAAAAATGTCATCCTCGACATTTCCAAAGTAAACTGAGTCAAAACAAATACGGATATGACTGCCTCATGTCCGACTCCTTCTCCCAAGTTGCTTCCCGAGCTATTCTGTGCTTCCACTGAACTTTAACCATAGGAATTTGTTTACTTCTTAACTTGCGTACATCATAGGCCAAAATTTTCTCAGGTTCTTCTTTGTACTGTAGACTCTCCTGAATCTCAATCTCATCATGTTGACCTCGTTTTTGTCCTGATTTGTCCTCGAGCGCATTTGATCGAATTGGTCGAGTCTCGTCGGGCTCGATTTAATTCGAATCAGGATTAATTTGGGTTTGGTTTTGTTGATTTGGGTCGAGTCGAGTCGAACTCGAATTAACTCAAATCAAGTCACATTGGGTTTTGATTTGAACTTAATTTCAGTTTATTAAGCCCATCTAAATTTTGATTAAAGCTTGATTGATTTTTCTTGAGCCAATTTGAATCCCACGGTCCGATCAAGAATTTGATCGGACGGCTCCGATCTACCCTCGCTCCCTTGGTGCCCTAATAGAGGCCGAAGCCTCCATTTGACAGAGGACTCTCTCCCCCCGATTCTTGACATTCACACAAGAGGAGTCTGGCATTCGGCTCTAAGGACCCGCGCCTCCCTCTCTCGCTCACGGACTCCCTCCGTTCGCCTCTCCCTTTCGTGGGCTCCCTCTCCTCCCCCTCTCCTGTGTTCGTGAACTACAGCCAAGGCCGAAGCCCCCCTTCTTCCCCGTGGGTCTCTCTCTCCGGCATTCGCACGACCCCAGTCGGGATCGAAACTCCTCCCTCCTGTTGGATTCACTTCCTCCTTCGGCCACTTGCTCCGGACCCGAGCCCCCTGTTCCCCTTCTCTCTCTCGCATGAGCCAGAGGACCGGAGCCCCTTCTCCCGTCCGATCCCGCCTACCCTTCCTTCGACCGGTCTAGCTTCGACATTTCTCTCCATAATCGAGACCGACGCCAAGCCCCGACAACGATTCAAGCAGGTATACCTCTTTCATCCCTCCTCTTCGTTTGCGCGAGCTAGCCGAATCTGACGACCCGACTTCGCCTCCACGTCCAAACCCGACGCCTGGACCGGTTCTGAGCTCTTGCAAGATGAGTATCTCCTTCTTCTTCCCCCTCTTCTTCTTTTTTTTTTACTTCTTTTCATTTTTTTTTCCAGATTTTCCTAACTATCTCCTTGTCTTACTTCTTCTTCTTCTTCCTTTCTTTACCTAAGTTTTCCCCAGTTCTTCTCATTCTAATTTAGAGCTTTGTAGATGATTTAATTGATATATATATAAAGTTTACTTTAGATGAAACTGAAACTGTGGATGAGACTTTTATGGTGAAAATGTTATCGCATCTCTAGTTATTTTGCTCTTAGTAAATGCATTCGTGCCTCACAAGCTTGTGATAATCATGCTACAGGAAAAGTTGATTTTTGGCTGCAACATGTTGACTTGTTTTGTTTTAAAAATGGATGATTCTCATGTGAAACCTATTTTTGCTTTATGCCATGTGACTTATAGTTTAGGTGTAAACTATAAAAATGCATAAAAGGCCATTTTGATCCTATATCAAAGCATGCGCATGAGATATTTGTAGTATTGCTCACTAAGAGATTGTGGGTACGTTTATGCTTCGTCTTATCTATGTATTTCTCTGGTGAATGAAGATCTTATGCTTCAAAGATGTGATGGTTGAAATGGCTTTGATCCTTGTCATAAACTGGAAGATGCATTCACTACTATTTCTTGTTGTCTAGTTTTACTACATTTACTTGGTTACCAAAAAAATGTTTTAATCCTTTTGGGAAGGTGTTGAAGGTTATTGTTGAGCTTGCCAAAATATTCACTGACTTGTTTTGGAAGGGATGGTTGATACATAAACTTTACTTTTGGGAATTTTATGAATTTATTTGGAAAGCTTGCATCGCCGGCATAAATAAATGTTATATGGTTTGTGAGTCCACTTCCTCTTGGCTCATGTTGTAGTGGTCGTGTTTCTTTCCATAAGCATGTGTTTTTTACATTCGTGATTAAGCTTACCCTTTGGATGCTATATATACATGGTTGGAGATGGTTAGATTTGTAAACACGTTTCAATGTGTCTGTTTAGAACTGATTGTTTACACACTTTCATTAGAGCTTGTTCCCGTGGTTTCATTCCCAACAGAGGAGTAAATGTCATTGTTAGTTATCTAAATTTTGCAAGGTGGCTATTCGGAGCATGTGATTCATGTCATTGGGTTTATGATAGTCATAAAAAAAAAATCTTAAATGGGAGGTTTAGTGTAATGTAATAAAATCTTCAAGATTCTGAAAATGTGGCATAAATTTTGGTAATATAATGTGTATTGATATCATGAATTGACTAGTTAGTTTTCAGTTATGTCACCATATATGAATGTATGGACTGATTTTGAAATGGCCCACGATTTATTTCACATGGTTTATAGTCAGGAATTAGCAAGCTTCTAGTTACCACATCCAAGCTGATTGAATCTTTCATGCTTCATTCGTCTCATTCATGTAATTTGCAATTCATGTTAGGAAGTCCTGTAAAGACCAACTTGTGGTGAGGAAGCACATGGAGTTGAGGGATTCTCATGAGAAGTTGTAAAGTGCTGAAATACTTCCTTGATGATTTAGAGAGTGCTGAAATCATCTTATAATAAATTATATTGTGCTGAAATATTTCTTTGGAAGAATCACATTGTGCTGAAATATGGTTTAATAAGTTACAAAGTACCTAACTTTGTCTCTTATTCTCTTCTACCCATGTCCTTTTTCTTTTCTCATAGAAATGAGATTTCATAATGGGTTTGCATATTCCTAATTCAATTTGAAATGGGTTTAATGTTTTATGCAAATGAGAAAATTGCTAGTGCATTTGGAATCACATTGGCTGGAATCACGCTTTGCATAGGCACTTATGTTAAAGGCAAATGGGTATGAATAATCTCATGTGGTGATTGGAGTAATGAAAGTGGATGTAGCTTGTCTCTCTTTTATTTGATGAAGTTTTATTGGTATGAAGAATAATGGTTCCTACACATAAATCTTTTCTGTTATTCTAAAACTTTGGAGGAGATGAAGGATTTGTTTCGTGATTGAAGAGTTGATGTATCTTGATATTCTCTTGGTAGTTAAAGGATTCATGTGATATGAGCTTTATCATTATAGCATGAGATATTTTTCTTAGCAAAGAGCACTGTTATGAGCACACAAACTTTACCGTACTGGAAGAGTGGCCCAACATATGAACTGTTGTAGGTTCTCTTATCCTCTAAGTTATACATTTGTAGATTCTTTTGAAACATTTGACGATGCATAATATGGAGGTTGTTGGAGAGTTAATTTATGCGTATTTGAATGGTAGCATTGTCGTGGTAAGTATTGTGTTGGCGATTCTTGTTACTTTATGTTTCATGAAGAGATTTGTATGAATTTAATGTAATAGTGTCTTGGCGGTATTGTTGAATTTCAATATTGAGTGACTTGGCTTGGAAGTGTAGTTTCTTTTATTCCCAAATGGTTATGGTTTATTGTTATAGTTTTTGATGAGAATATGAATGTGGATTTGACGCATGATTAATAGCTCTGCTTACAAGTTTCAAATATATATTTTTTATGCGGCATCAATTATGAGTTGATTAAGTGAAAATTTAAGATCTTATGCAAGTCTTTCTTATAAAGTTATAATGCGTTGTCGGACTTGCATGAGTAGAATAGTAGTTATCTGAAATACTCTTTTTGTTGGAGAATTTTATGAGTTGGCTCTCATTCGAAGGTTAATGGTTTGTCTTATGTGGGAGAGTTTTATGAGTCCCTTATTGTCGGAGGTTTTAAAATCTTTGTGAGTTATTTTATATTGGAAAATTTTACGAATTGTCCGATGTTTGAAAGACTGATGGTTTTGCCTTATATTTGAAAGACATGTGATTTGTCCTGTGTTGAAAAGAGTTTTGATATATCTTATATTTGAAAGAGCCATGGTTTATTTCTACAATTAGATAAATACTATGATTTGTTTTGTGCTATAAAATCGTGCTTCTTGTATTTCTCCTTGTTGGAAAGCCTTACGATTTATTTTGTGATAAATTTTATGAATTTTTATGAGGTTTTTGAGGGTTTTACCCCACTCCAAATGTCATAGAGGCACTTGATCGTTGGTCTTTTTCTGTGGAGTTTTGTGTCAAAAGATTTTCATAGATGCTTTGTATGGAATTTTGTGTAATATTTCATTTAGAGGTTTTTCATGAGGTATTCTAAGACTTCTAGCTTTATGATTAGCTTTGTGTGGTAGACTCATTGAGGTCTTTGTAAGAGCGATGTGATATTTCGTGGGGGAGTTGTCTTTCTTCTCGCTTGCACTTATTTTCTAGATGGTTTTGGATCAGTGGGTAGTGAGAGCATGTTGTTTTGGGTTTTAAGTGAGAGGTCTATTTTGGGGATTTCTTTCTCTTTGTCATTTGGAGCTTTGTTTAGAGGGTAGGTTTAGTTGTTTGAGTTGAGTCTCATTCAAGTGCCTTGCTTGGAGCGTGGGGACAGTAAAATGGCATTAAAACCCCATTCTCGCATGTTCATTTTACATTGAATAGGGGTGAAGGGTGTTTTAGAGATATGCTTGGCTTTGAAGAAGCATGTCCAATAACAAAATGCCCACATTCCTTTATTGTTTTATCTTCTCATTTCTTCCTCTCTTTTTGATATTTTGTAGTTTTTGTTCTTCTTTCATTTCTACTACCCTCATACTTATTGTCTTATTTCACTTATAGATCACTAAACCTATTAATACATGTATGAATGTCCAGAAGGGTTAAAAAAACACATTCTTTCGTTTCTCATAACACTAGTGACATCTAAGGACAAAAATTAAGGACTGAGTCTTAGAAAACATAGACTTAGGATGCATGCTCCCTATAGGATAGAAACATCAAAATATAGAAAACTTAGTGACACATTTTCCTAGGTTTAGTGTTCCTTAACTCACATATACATATTATATAAATGCAATTATTAATTTTTTTTTTGTTAGCTATATTTAATTTTCTGTTAGTTATATTTTTGTTAGTTACCTGCACTTCTTTTCTGAACGGCATCTACGCTCTTTTATATAATTTTCTCTGTTGCTTTTCTTGCGAGGTACATTTGGAGCTTAATGATCGGAAGTAAACGGACTTATTTTGCTTATAAGCCTTTTAAGTGCGCCACATACAGTCAGGTATAATCTCTGCAACTTGTAAAGCAAATTCTTATAATTAGATATCGAAATTGTACACATCACACACGATTGTTAATTAGATATCTAGATGTTTAGGTAGCAGCCTTAGGTTAGTTTCACGACGAAGCTATTGGCCCTAAGGTCAAGCTGCCCCTTCTGTGAGCCTAGAGACCATTAGGGTCATTTAGGCTGTAGAGTAGGCCACCTACTTGATGCATTGGCATCGTTGTTTTCCCACCGAATGTGGCAGTTTTCGCTAGGATTAGGTCCTCTGTCGTTTTGGTCCATACCCTCCTTTTTTTTCTTTTTTCTGTGAGCCTTAGAGACCATTAGGGTCATTTAGGCCTGTAGAGTAGGCCACCTACTTATGCCATTGGGCATCGCTGTTTTCCCACACGAAGTGGGCATGACTATGATGATTTTCTGTGCGGGTACCTTGCCTGGAGGGTACCCTTAGGGTGTGTTCATTTATTTTTTTCTGTACTCTGAATGTCATGCATGCATTTGTTTTTACACACCTTACTTCATGCTACACTTCACTTACATACATACATTACATCAATAGACCTAGGGATATTTTGTAGCCATTTCATGCACCATACATGACGTTAGGTATATCTTTTTGCATATTATAGAGTCACTGATTGAAAACTCTTGAACTACAAATCCTTGACTTCCTAGGGTAGAGCCTTCTTATCTTTTATACATATAGGGCGTTTGATTGTGTTTAGGATGTTAGCTGGCAGCTCACTCCAGGCAAGCATAAGTCCAGGTTGTACACCCCTCAGTGTGTCTCCTTTCATCTGTATTTTGAGTCTGTCTTTTCTTTTGGGATAATAATCCGATTTCTGATCTTTTAAACTCAAAATCTTAATTATATCTTTATTCATTTAAAAGAGTCTAATCATCACTAAGGATAAAGAGAAGAGTTTGTTTTCTTTTGGGTAGAATTTAGGAACTTTCTCTATGCACTAAATCAAGAAGTAGATAATACATCATCCTTAATCGAGAGTTTTTCTAAGTCAAGGCTTAGGATGTAATTAACTACGGGGGCTTGCGCCCGTAGGAAACCGATCCCCACAATCAAATAAATCCCATTCGAGCTGATGCATCAAATGGGGGAAATCTCGTGAACTTTTGGGTTATAGATATTATTATCCATCGAGGCTGGTAGGTGAAAGCCGCTATCCTCCATGGCTAATCGTATCTATAACTCCATCTGCTCTTCCATCGGCCTGCTTGTGCCGAGTGTAAAGGACTACAACCATTTTGTCCTACGGGATAGTGTGATCGTACCCTTTGTATTCGAACCACACGAGCGGAATCCTTTCGGAGATCCATACATCAGTAGACACTTTCTTGTCAGAATCAGGTATCCACTTTCTCAAAGAGGATATATGAAAAATATTATGCACATCAGACAACTGATCGGATAAAAACAATCTATAAGCAGACTTACCAATCCTTTTAAGGATTTCAAAAGGTTGGACATACCATGGACTGAGCTTGCTCACTCTTCCAAATCTGCTCACACCTTTCATCAGACTGACTTTGACATACACAAAGTCACCAATTTGAAATTCCACAAATCTGTGCTTCTGATTGTAATACTTCTATTGTCTATCTTGTGCAACTTTCAATCTTTCTTTAATCAAATTAATCTTCATAACAGTTTAATCCATAAAAATTGATGCCATCACTTGTCTATCTTCCACCTCAGTCAGAGTCAAAGGAGTTCTACACTTTCGGCCATATAAAATTTCATAAGGTGCCATACCAATACTGGACTGGAAACTATTATTATAAGCAAATTCGATCAAAGGGATATGATCTTCCCAGCTTCCTCCAATATCCAAAACACATAACCTCAGAAGATCTTCCAGTACCTGAATAGTCCTCTCAGACTATCCGTCAGTCTGCGGATGAAAAGTCGTACTGAAATGCAACTTCGTACCCAAGCCTTGTTGAATAACCTTCCAAAGTCTGGAAGTAAACCGTCCATCTCGATCAGATACAATCACTTTTGGCACACCATGTAATCTAATAATTTCCTTCACATAAACCTATGCCAACTTATCCACAGGATCCGTCTGCCTGATCGGAAGAAAGTGTGTAGACTTCGTCAATCAATCCACAATCACCCAGATGGCATCATGCCCTTTCCTAGATCGAGGGAAACCCATAGCAAATTCCATCGTTACCTCCTCCCACTTCCACTCAGGGATTGGCAATGACTACAAAAGACCTCCTGGTCGCAGATGCTCTGCCTTCACTAACTGACAGGCTTCACATTTCGCAACAAAATCTGCTACATCCTTTTTCATTTCAGGCCACCAGAACAAACTCTTCATATCTCCATACATCTTACCACTTCCCGGATATATTGTATAGCCTAAATGGTGAGATTCGTATAGAATCTCTCTCCTCAAATCTCCAAACACAGGAATCCTTAGTCTATTCTTGCAGAAGATATGACCAAAATTAGAAACTCGTAGTTCAAGTTTCTTACCAGATTCAATCTGAGTAATCGGAGTCTAACTTCTGAGCTTTCTGAATCCTTTCTTTCAGAGAAGATTGAATGTTCATCTAAGTCAAAACAACAGAATCTGGAGCAGTAGAGGAAATCACCTCCAACTGTAATCTTTTCATATCTTGTATTAGATAATCATCAGATGTGAGCTAAATACCTGATAATCCAGAAGACTTCCTGCTCAAAGCATCTGCTACCACATTAGCCTTACTAGGCTGATCCTAAATCGTCAGGTCGTAGTCCTTGATCAACTCAAGCCATCTTCTTTGATTTAAATTCAGATCCTTCTGAGTGAATATGTACTTCAAGCTCTTATAATCCGTAAAGATCTCATATCTGACACCATACAAGTAATGACGCCAAATCTTCAAAGCAAAAATAACTGCAGCTAATTCCAAATCATGGGTCGGATAATTCTTTTCATGTGGTTTCAACGATCTCGAAGCATAGGCTATTACCCGACCATGCTGCATCAGAACACAGCCCAAACCTTTTAGTGAAGCATCACTAAACACCTGAAATCCTTCCGTACCTGACGGAAGTGCTAACACAGGAGCAGATGTCAAACAATCCTTCAACCTCTGAAAACTAGCTTCACATTCCGGTGTCCAAATAAAAGCTACTGACTTCTGAGTCAGTCTCGTCAGAGGCATAGAAATCTGAGAAAATCCCTTCACAAATTTCCTATAATATCCAGCCATGCCTAAGAAACTACATACCTCAAATACTGTAGTAGGCCTTGGCCAATCAGCAACAGCTTGAATCTTCTGGGGATCAACAGAAATACCTTCATCGCTCACCACATGCCCCAGAAAAGAAATACTCATCAACCAGAATTCACACTTGGAAAACTTAGCATTCAACTGATGCTGACTTTAAGTCTCCAACACATTGCTCAAGAGTATAGCATGATCTTCCTCAGAAGAAGAATACACCAAAATATTGTCTATGAAGACGATCACAAACTGATCCAGATACTCCTTGAACATTCTGTTCATCAGATCCATGAAACAGCTGGTGCATTGGTTACCCCAAAAGGCATAACTAAAAACTCGTAGTGCCTGTAGTGGACCTCCGAACGAGCACCGCTCGTGGGGTACGAACGCAGAGGGTACGGCCGTACTATCCCTGTGGGACAAAACAATCATAGACCTCTACACTCAACACGAACAGGTCGATGGGAGGGCAGATTGGATCATG
>NW_021318687.1:0-6888 GCF_001605985.2 Dendrobium catenatum
TGCCTAGGGATCCATCATGTGTATTCCGAGAGTAACTGCACACGGATGTAGACAGGTTTTACATGTCCATCCGTGACCATCGGATGTCGGGTCCCGATTGCATCCTGTCCTTTAGGAAAAAGAAAGATCCTACTACCTGAACTGTAATCCATGGGGCAACACAAATCATAAGAGGGGTGCAGGATTCAGAGGGTAACTTATTTTCAAGTGTAATTCTTCTTTTACGGGGCAACATTTATGGCATCACTGAGACGGACCCGACATACTCTAATAGGGAGAGGGATTCTACATCACCTTCTTCGGCTTTTAATCTATTTTAAGTCTGACATAAAGTCAGGCGAGCTTGATAGGTCGCCCTCACAGTTTAGATAGTATTTCATGTCCAAAACTGTCAATAGCTCTTTGAGTTGCAGTCCTTTTTCTTTCCTTGGTTCTTCATTATCTTGGAGGGCTTTCACCTTTCCCGACTCCGAGGTGCTAGCTTGGTAGTAAGCAATTGTTTTAGAGTAGAAGCTTCGTGTCATGAGCAAGAGTTATCAATTGAACCTGGCTCAATTAGGAGACTTCCACTTTATACCTGGAACTCCTTCAAGCTGCCTTCAAGCATTTTTACAGTTTTTTAGAAGACGCGCAGTCTCGCACACTGCTTGCTTTTGAGCTGGCTTCTTTTCATTTTTTCTTCTGGGAGGCGGAGGAAAGATCGTAACTACTATTGGTTTTTGATGTTCTTTTCTGTGGATTTAGTCAATACATTATGCTGATAATAGTATAGTCTTCGTCGCTCCTTCCGCGTACTTTCTCTCAGGCAAAAAATAGAATCAATTCTTCAATGTGTATGGCTGACTTACCCCGATGGTATGGTCTAATTATTATTTGGGTCACCTCAGTATGCTTCGACTCTTCGGGCCCTCTTGCATTCCAGCGGCCAAGTCCCTCACAACCCCATTTTCAACGCCCTGTCGAAAGAATTTGGGACACCTCCCTCTTGAATGAATATTCTTTGTTTCATTTTCGATTTTTTTGGAGACGTTCTATCAGCCAGTTGCCTGATTGGCCTGTCTCGGGCGCGTTTCCTTCTCCACCGTGGAAGGTTCCGTGGGGGGCTATCATTTCCCCCGCTTTGGGTTGGGGGTTAGAGGTTGTAGGCGTGCTTTGTTTGTCTTTTTCTTCGTACTGCATTGGTTCTTGCACCTTGTCTACTTAGTAAACACTGCTCTTTTTTCTCTATCAGCTATGAGAAGCAAGCGTGAGAGACGGCACTCACACCTTCTAGCAACCCGGGGCCTTACTAGCCTTCTTGGGCTTATCAGAGTGATTTTCTGATCTTGACAAGTTCAGTTTCTCAAACTTAGCCACCCTGTCCAACAGATCTTGAAATGTGGTAATTGTAGCCATGCATAGGAAGGGTTGCATTTTGTCATCAATGTTGCCCATTAACAACTGCACGGCATGCTCTTCTTCAAGTTGTTGCTCACATTTCATACTTAAGTTGCGCCAACGGGTGATATATTTAGTCACTGATTCATCTCTTCTCCTCTTATCCAGAGCGAGGTCAGCGATTGTTATCTTTTCAGTTGCACTTTCACGAATATAGTTTCCAATTCTGCGAAAGTCTTCACAGAATCGTTTGGCAGTTCAGCGTACCATTCGAAAGCAGTTGCTGTCAAACTACTAACGAACTGTCGGAAGAGTAGGGCATCGTTTCCCCCTGTATTCCCGCAGGTGGCTTTCAATTGTGCCAAGTGCTGTCGGGGATTGTTAGTACCGTTGAAAGTATTGAACTTTGGTAGTGAATTACCTCTCCCGATAACGAGAGAGAACTTTCGATTAAGGCTAGTCGTCAATCAGATACGTTGTATCCGTAGATACGTAGTATCAGGCGTATAGTAGATGCATGGGTATAGGTATTGAAGAGTTTGGATGTTTGGAAATTTGGATTTTCAGGTATTTGGAGTGGTATTTTGAAATACTTGGAATGGACCCCTCCGGTTGAGATCTTCTATCAACACGGCCATCATCGGGGTGTTCGGGGTCATTTCTCTTTGTTGATTGAACCCTGTCAACTCGACCAAGCTATTGACCGAGGATCGGGTTCGAACTTGAATTCACTTATTGACCCGCGCAGCATCCCTAGACGTCACATGTATTCCTACAACATGCTCGCCGGGGCCCATGCGGGTGTATTATACATTTACCTACCCCTTTTGTGTACCTATGTGTATACAAGTTAAGGTGCATGTGAGGGGGTATTCTTGGAATATTTAGAAACACCTTCTGTCCGCTTGCATGGATGTTGCGGATCCGGTGGCGTGTTGTAGCAGCTTCTGGATCAGTTGTTTGCTGCTTTGTACAGGTAGACTGTCGTGCACTACTTGTTGCTTTCTGCAGGTAGATTGTAGTGCACCAACGAATCTCCTGCTTTAGGTCGTAGAAGCTTACACTTGTCGTATTCTTCATGCATTTTGTTGTGGTCTTTGGTCTTTTCAGTACATCCGCCACTGTTATAAGTAGGCAGGTAGATGTATTCCTTCACAGACTGGAATTGACTTCAGGATACTGCATTTACTTAAATCTTTCTGCATCTACCCATAACTGGCATGTGGCACATACATCTGTCTTTGTAGAGAGCTTGTATGTATTGCAGATCTTTGTATACAACTGTTGGTAAGTCATCTGGTTCATTGTATCCTGACTTTCAAGGATGCTAGAATAGTCTTGCTATAAGAGTTTGCAGGTGCTTGTATAGATTTCATGTTGGCTATACATAAATCAAGGGTCCTGTAGCATATCTATTCTTCTCATTTGAAAGTAGACTCTTGTGTGCTCATTTACACATTAGCTTGCATTGATAATAAAGGATCCGCTTCTCCTACATCTCTCTTGCTTTGCTTGTGAACATATCACTACATGATTTCGCTACAATTCATGTATATTTCATTGACTGCATTGTTATTGTCAACGATATGGATAATTCTTGTTGGCCTTTGTATTTGCCATGCCTTGTAGAGATATGAGATTTCCAAAATTTACTCATGAATAGGTCATGGTGGGACCTCTTGCTATCACTTATGGATATCTTGTTGGGAACATTACCATTCAACATGCTTGCTTGTAAAACTGATGTAAACGTCACACATGAAATCTCATGTATACTCCATATATGTTTGCAACTTGGTTACAAGTCTTTCACTTGTAGATAGTGCATGAAAGTTGTGTGAGAAGTCATCATTTCACCATACAACCTCCATGCTTATCCACTAGCATACCATTCATGATTGAGGTGGATTATTCATATTTTCACTTATGTGTCCTCCTCAATTGGCTATAGCATGTTTGTGTGCAATTGAGAGTTGATTTATCACAAATCCTTAGCATATGCTTGTATATGAATTGTCACAATCATTCATGCTCCTTGTAGATTGTTCAAGCCAAACATTTGCATGAACCTTCACTACCATTTGCAAGTGAATCATGCTAAAGATCACACATTCTTCATTATCCTTGAACATAGCTTATAGTCTACAAGGGACTTACATTGTTTGGATGAGAATTTTACTATGCACCTTGTCTCGATTGCTCGGCACCAATCATCTTCAATTCACCTTCAATCACTTAAGAGCATGATAGAGGTACATTGCTTGTAGACATGTTCTAATTGTGAACTCCTTCTCCTTGTCTCCACACATTGTTTGCAACATGTATGATGGGGTCACACACATCTTTCATTGATTATGAGCAAATCATACTCATTGAGATTTTCAAAGAAATCCTTTGTTGCTTTATTAATGACCAAAACTTGTAATCAAAATGGGTGCTCACATTGGTTACCTTTCATGAGCAAGATGAAAGAATTTGAGTTGTCATGAGTTGTTATTACATTTGCCCATCTTCATTTTGCCATTCCTTTGTTCACTATCAAGTCCCACTTGATGTTGCATGGCTCAAGTTCAATGTCTTCAAATCCCCTATACACTTGGCTCAAGTCTCATTGTTTTGTTCAATTCAAGTGAATTCTTTCTATTTGTTCTTTTGAATTTCATTCCAAATGTCATTTGGTCCAAATCAAGCTCAATTCATCATCCTCCATTGTACGAGTTCCCTGTGGTCCAACTCAAGTCTTTGCTTGAGTTCAAACATGTTCAAGTCCACATCAAATTTGAGTCGTTCAAATGTGAGTCCAAGTTCATGTTCATTTCAATTAGATTTGAGTTCAAGTCTTAGCTCATTGAGTCATGCTTAAGTTATGATTCACTTAGATTTGAATTCAATGAAATCCATTGCATCAAGTCCACAAGTCCCAAATTGTTCAAGTCCTTGTCCTTTTCGGACAAAAATTAGCCTCCCGGCGTCTCCCCGGAAAAACCAAGAGGCAGCCTTCCCCTCGACGCTACGTGAGCGCTTCAGGTAGGTGTCAAAATGACACCGCGGTTGCATATTTTTTTTGAAATAGAATATATATACAAACATATTTTTACATACCTTAAATATATATACATATATACTTCACTTCATAATAATGAGATTAATAAGAACACTAATAGTAATTTACTAATTAGTAAATATGTATTACATATATACCTATATACCTTAAGTAGACTATGCGGATCGGGCAAGGATAGAGTCGGGTATGCAGGAGCAAGCAGGTAGAGTTCGGACCAAGCAGGGTCTGGTCGGTTCGGCTATAGGAGGCGTTCGGCCAGAGGAGCGGGAGAGGAGCTCGGTCGAATGAGGAGGAGTTGGAGGCGGCGGGGTCTGAAGCTCGATTGAGGTAGGTTTTCTTTATCTCTCTCTCTCTTTCTGTGTGGATCAGGAGAACCGAAGGGTTGGGGGCTAGAGGAGTTCGGGAAAGAAGGGCGACGGGATGTGAGGTTTAGGTCGGACGGGAGACTTTGACGTTGGATCGGGGTCGATTGCTGGTGTGGAGGTCGGAGGAGGAAGGGAGTTCGGGATCTGTGTGCGGGAAGGAGGAGAGGTAGCGAATGGAGAAGAGAATCCGAGAGATCCGGGTCGGGAATGGGGAAGGCAGGGCAAGGCTTTGGTTTGATGGGAGGAGGAAGGCTACGGGAGGTGGAGCTGAGCGTGGAAGCAGAGGGAGAATCGGTGTTGGCTTTGCGAGTGTGGAAGAGTGTCGTGGAAGAAGCTGAAGGTATTTGGAGGTCTGGGACTGGGAGGATTCGCGTGTGTGGAAGAAGAGCTTCGGATGAGGGCAAGAGCAGTGGTCGTGAGGTCTTCGGGTTGCGATCGAGTGGAAGCCGAGAGCTCTTCTCGTCATTTTCTAGATGCGAACCAGAGAGCTCAGCGTGAATGGATCGAGGTACGCGAGTAGTGGACGGTCAAGTTCCTTCAACGCGATTAGCAGAGATTTGAGCGAGACTTGAGCGGGATTTATGCGGATACGCGGGATGGAGCCGACTGTGGCAGATCCTGGGCAGGATAGCAATGATTTCAGTTTTTCTTCTGCGTCTAGCTTTCTCCTTGCAAGTCTTCTGGAATACATACACTTATGTCTTTTTCGTCATTTTTGTACATTACTTCATGAATCTTTGCGAGTTGGTTGGACTCATGATGATCATTTTCAGAACAGTGATAACCAGATATTAGATATGTATCTCTTCTTCGTCTCGATCTGCAGACTTTCTTTCTTTGAGATGGTACTTTCCGTAGGTTTGTATACTAGGAAGTCTAAGGCTCGCTGCCTAATTCCCATTGTATGAGAGTCCTTCTCTTATGTCGGGAAAGTTTGAAAGAATTTAGAAAGAGAGATTCAGGTGCGATAACTGTAGAAAAAGTAATCCTACAGCTTCACATTAGGTATATTTCCAGAATCTTATAAATAGATCATTCGATAATCTCCACATTTCTTAAGAATCAGAAGAGATCTGTATTTCCATATATTATAGATTTGAGAGTATGAAAAATAGATTTGAAGAAGTCGATGCTTCTTTTAGTCTCTATGAGATTTGAGAAATCTCGAATTTTTTGTGTCATTCAAAAAGAGTGGTAATTCATCTTCTCCATCAGATAACTTTCAGAATTCTTTCAAACTTATCTCGTGCTCTCATTTCCTATTCTGTAATCTAAATAATTCTTGAAGTCTGGAAGAGACTTGTCGTCTGTTTATGCTATAATAGATTCTTTAGGCCTTCTTACTGAAGAGAGTACAGCGCAAAGATTGGGGGGATACAAAAGGTAATGAACCCGTGAGGTGTACCAGCAAGCATAAATTCTGTACCGCATCATAAT
Source organism: Dendrobium catenatum (assembly GCF_001605985.2). Lineage (NCBI taxonomy): Eukaryota > Viridiplantae > Streptophyta > Magnoliopsida > Asparagales > Orchidaceae > Dendrobium > Dendrobium catenatum. The sequence continues at coordinate 6,244 of NW_021318687.1, forward strand.
ATTGCCAAATCCGCTGCGATATCTTCCATATTATATTTTTGAAAATAGCTAATAGTATTGATTCAGATCCGTAGCGTACTAGCATCCATTATTGTAGTTCTCATATCTTTTTAGAAATTCTATAATATGTATTGGATATAGTGTGCTAGGGACGATGGACAGATATTGTGTAAGAATGAGATGAGAGGACATAGGACTAATATATAAGCGCTGGATTGAGATATGGGATAGACAATGGAATCTCACACAGTCTCACTCTAATGAAGTGAAATTAACATTGTCTAAGTGGGAGACCTTTCTCAATTGCCTGTCCAGCTCTACCTTCTTTCACATAGTTAGGGTGATATGAAAGAGTAGGCAAGGCTAAAGGCTCAATTTTCTAGGCTGAAGCGGAGCCACAGTCAAGTATTGTGCAAGTCATGGTGAAAATCAATGAGATCTGTCAAGTTAGACTCGCTACTCAAGAAAGAGGGTCGAAGCAAAGGAGTCACAAACCTTCAACTCATCGAGGCGAGAGTTTGATTCTGAAAGAAGAAAGCGGAGCATAAGAGAGATTGTCAAGCTTTGAAGAAGAAAAGAAGGAGCAGCATGCCAGTGACAGCCAGAGGGAGGACAAGTCAGCAGATGCTAGTATAGCTGCAGAGT
>NW_021318687.1:6988-13303 GCF_001605985.2 Dendrobium catenatum
GTGAGTTATTGTAATCTTTTATTCTCTAGAAAGACTTTTTTTTTGTGATAAAAAATTTGGGTCCCTCTCCCAAATTTTTGATTGCATCACCATTGCAACGGATCAGAAAATTGTCGAATGCGGAGATGTAATCTTTGACGGGTTTGCTTCCCTGAGACAACCTATTCCATTTATCTAGGAGCTTGGGGTAGTAGGATGGGGGAAGGTATTTTCTCCTAAGCTCTTGCTTCATAGTTCTCCAATCGGCGATAGGGTGTTCGCCTCGAGCCTCATGCATATTTTCCAAGTTGGTCCAGTACAGTTTGGCTCGACCAGAGAGTTTTATTTCAGCGAACCTAACCTTCCTAGCTTCCGAAATGTTGTACAATTTGACATAACTATCCATTGCTTTGAGCCACTCTAAGAAAGCTTGAGGGTCAAGGGTTCCATCGTATGTCGGGGCATCGATTCTAATGTTCTTAAATAACTGAGCATCATTATCCCTCCAAGGGGCCTCATTTCCTAAGGCATCTTGATTGGGCCTAGGGTTATGACGGTAGTGATCTCGTTGTAGTCCATGATCGGTCCGGGTGTCATCACCATAAGGTGATTGCGGCCTAGAAGGGGTGTAAATGGCGGGGTTTCCTATGCTCTCTATGTTATCCAGTCGATCACTTGTTTGACGCCTAAAGTCTGCTCAGTCCGTCTGGGTGTTGCGGATTTGCTGTGTAACAGTTCCCAATTGGCCCATTATGAGGTCTAGAGTCGCTTGGATATGTTCCGGATCAATGGGTGGAGGTTAGGGGTTGGGGGAAGTACCGGGGTGGAGGAAAGCACTTAAACACTAGGGTAAAATGCTCCTAAGGCCTCTATATGATGCTGAAATGTTGGGGACAGCAACCTACCATAAGGACTTAAGTTGTCTAAGTGTTATGGGCAGGTTTTGAAGGTTGGACAGCAACTTAGGATAGCTTTAGGGTCACCTAAATGGCCCTAAATAGTGCAGGAAAAATTCTGGACAGCAATGTTTTCAAGTGTGGCAAGTGACCTAAGCAATTGGGTGAGTTGTAATGACAAAGAAAACACTTAGGTGATGAAATATGCTTGCTTAATATGATAACAACATGCAGATTTTTACTGGAGAGCAACGTAAAACAGGAATTTCTATTAAGTAAGCAATGGTACACATGCAAATGAACTACACAAATGGTAAAACTAGATTCCTAGGAACTTCTAGCACATGTAAAGCATGCTAGCCATGCTCTGATACCAAAATGATGTGATGCGAGCGTGGAGTTACACAAGATTATAAAAGAAAATTTACTATTAGCTTAACCTTTATAAAACCATGCATCCATTCAAAGTCGGTTACAAGAGTTCTCCGTGATCAATTTGCTTAGGCAAAGAATTACATGGAAATTAACCAAAACAATTTAATCAAATACAAAGGGGAAAGTAATGTTAAAAGCTTATAACTTGAATCCAAATATTAATAACGAGTTGTTCACCTTGAGACCTTTCTCTCTTTCCTACGAATCTAGGTTGAGCGGAGGAAGATCGTCCACGCTAGAAATAAGGTCGACACGAGGAGGGAGAAGCCGAGGAACGTCATTGTTGGAAAGGTCCTCGAAGGTGGAGGTGGCACGGAAGGATGACCGTGGATGATCCACTCATAGTCTGAAAATTGGTCGTCGACGGCGTCCACAAGGGTGGGGAGGATTCGATTCAAATAATCCTCGATGCTGTCGTCAAAGCCAAATCCAACGTCGAAGAAAGGAGATCGAAGGACGTGGATGGCTCCGTAGATGTCGTATTCGAGTCCGTGATCAATGGCAGGATCCGCCATGCAACATGGACTTGAAGATGAGAGGTCACGAAGAAACCCAAGATAGAAGGTGGGGGCGGCTTGGAGAGGAGGGGAGGCCGGCGGTAGAGAGAGAGAGAGAGGTGTTGGAGTTTATTTTAGAAAACTGAAACTAATTTCAGTTTTAGAGAGTTGGGAGGGAAATTATTTGAAATCCAATTTTGAATTCCCAAATTAAGGGGGAGGATTATTGCTCATTCAATGGGGAGAGCCATTAGAGGCCGGCGGCATCAATGAGGGGGCTAGGGTTTGTGGAGAAACTGAAATTAATTTCAGTTTTAAGAGAGATTTGAGGGAATTTTATTGAAATTAATTTCATAATTTCAAATGAGGGAAGGAGCATTGAATGCTTTCAATGCAAACTCCCTAAGAAGGGGGCCGGCAGCTTTATGTGGGAGGAGGAGTGTTGACCTCCACGTTATATCCAAAGAAGAAAAAAAAAATGAGGACTCAAAATCATTCCTTGACCGTCGGATCCTCAAAATCTTGCCGAAATCGAGCCGATTCGGCGCCGTTCGCGTCGCTTCCCCGCAAAACGACAACCTCGTTCGCTGCTCCTTGCACGTCGTTAAATACTGAGCAGATGAAGCCTTCGGGAGGAGCTCTCTCACACGACACTTCTGAAATCCATCGATACCTCTCGCTCTCTGCTCTTCCACGCTCGGCTCTTCCTTCCCGAACTCCCTTCCTCCTCCGAGTCCACACACACAGAGCCGGAACTCTGTTCCGCTCCCACCTCTTGCAACCCCCATAATGACCGACTCCTCCCGATCTCACCCTAGTCGCAAGCCGCAGAGATAATTAATTATAATTAATTTTAAGTAATTAATCATAATTAATTTTAACTAATTATGATTAACTTTAATTGAAGTTAATATTAATTAATTATGATTAATTATTATATTTTTAAATTAAGATTAATTAAAATTAATTATTTATAATTAATTAAGGTCATTTATAATTAATTATTTTAATTAATTATAATAACTTATAATTAATTATAATTGGTAAAGCACATATAAAATGCTTCTCCCTCGAGCCAACACCGCTCCCGTCGGTCGTTAAAGTATAACAGTCCTAAACCCTAAAACTTTGAAAACCCATTCCCGGTGCTTGCAACGCGGCGAACAACCACCTATGCACGCTTTTCTCTAGCGTGGTAGGAGGGAATTCGTTGCGATGCTTACGACGGGACGGGTAATCAAAACCCCATTTTCGGCATTAGTGTCGGACCGGAAAACCAACTCATGCACGCTTTTCTCTAGCGTGGTGAGAAGGGAACCCGGTGCGACGCCTACGACGAGGTGGGGTCAAATATAAATTGCTTATTTTAAACTGGTGCCCGAAAACCCATGCACGCTTTTCTCTGGCGTGGTGGGGAATAAAAATTATTACGGCCACGGTGTTCTCGTTCGAGGGCACCTACCGTGCACGCTTTTCTCTAGCGTGGCGGGAGGCCCAGTTTTCTATAGTTTTCCCCTAAACGGGGGAGACGCCAGAAGGCTGCCGAAATTTCGGGTAAACACAAGATTGTACTTGGGACAATATGAGGCTTTACTTGGACATTATTTGGACATTGTTTGGACCATAAATGAACTAAATCTTAATGAATAAAATGCTTAAGTCAATCTTGAATGGTCACTAAACTTGAACTTGCAAATGAACTAAAACGAAGACTTGAGTTAGAATATGATCTTGAACTCAAGAGACTACAAAGGACTTGACTTGAACAATTTGAGCAAGGACATAGAACTTGTACTCAAACAAGAGCAGAGGACTTATGCACAAGGATAGAACTTGATGGACTTATTTGAACAAAATGAACTTGAAAATATAAGAGAATTTGATTGAACTCAAAAGAATGAATGCAAAGAACTTGTATTTAAGATTGTAGTTTGTGACAACTACAAGGATCACTTGAACAAGACATGGACAGCAGACTTGTGTAAGACTTGGGTTGGACCCAAGCTGAACTGAACTCAACTTGAACTTGAATATGAGTTAACAATTGAGATAAATAGAAGACTTGCATACTCAAATTCAAATGGGTACAAAGAGCTTGAACTTGGACATAGACATGGACTTGGGCTTTATTTGAACTTGAATCAACAATAACTCAAATGTCATAAGAATATATAATCTAAAATTACACTTTAATGAAAGTTATAATTCATGTGTGAGATATTTCTCTCACAAATGAATATGAGACTTGTGCAATCAATTGATTTGGGACAAATGCATTGGCCATAAGGATGTATAATGAATGCAACAAGCATCAACATGCAAACAATAATTTTTCCTATAAATGATGGTGCACAACATAAAATAAATGCAATGACTGCCATGAAGTCCCTACAAGTGATATTTATACAAAATCAATGTGGTATGCCCACAGGTGAAGTAAGAGAATTGTGGAGGATACAACCCTCTTTCTACCAATGTTGAATTTTTCTTAGCGTCTTGGGCTCTAGACTCCTTGTCTAAAGATTGGGAGAGAACGATCCTACTCTCGAATTGAGGATCACTTGTATCTTGCTTTGTGTTTATTTGGCTTTAATTTCATTATTACAATCTATCGTTTTGGGATTGATTTCATCCAGACTTTTGCATTATTCTCGCTGTTTTTACCAATTATCACTAGGATTGCTTGCAAACTCAAGTATTTCCTCTTGGATTACTTGCGAACTCAAGTATTTCCTATCAGTCCACAAGCCTAATTAAGAGGGGGTTTAAGAGGAAAATTTCAAATAGATGGGGGTTGTTTGGTAATTAAGGGAAATTAATGTTTGTTTAAGAGGGAATTACTTCTTGGGTTTGTTTATCATCTCTATTTTTGCTGAAAATTGTGGTTCTTAGTTTTTGTTTGGGCTCTAGCGGCGTCTAGAGATTTGGGAGAGAAGGATCTTTCTCTCCAATAGAATATCCATTGTATCTTGTATTATTCTTCTACTATTATCAATTAAAAATAGTTTATTTCTCATTATTCTTCCAAGTTCTTCTCAAATCTATTTTTGCTAAGTGCTGAAATTTGAATTTAGCCGGGGGATCTCCTGATTTCTACAAGCATTTCCTATAAATTAGTATCAAAGCATCGATCTGTGATACCTATGCTCGGGAGGAAAGTGAAATATTGGAAGGAGAGATGGGACAACTAAAATTAGATTTTGAGAAGAAGATTTCAAATTTTCAGTGTCCATGGAAAGATGGAAGGGAAGTTTGTTGTCGTGGAAGAAATGTTAAGAAAGCTGCTCGAGGCCCAACCCAAAACGACGGCATCAGAGGCAAAGGGAGGATCCATCGATGAACAAGTGGTGGAAACACTAATCCACTAAGGAGAGGAGAAAACTAAGAGGTGGAAGATGGGATGCCTCCCCTAGAGCCCATTTCTAAGGAGGAGATGAGTAGTGGATATGAAAGGATGGGTGCTGACTTTGCAAGACGAGAGGTTGATTTTGAGCATAGGGATGAGGATTGGGACATGAGAGATGATTTTGAAGAGGGGTTTGGATACGAGCGCGTAAGAGAGGATTGGGACACTTGGGGAGCACCACCCCTTTGTGGAAAGGGAGGTTATGGAGGATTCAGGGGAAACAAAGGCAATCTGAGAGTGAGGAAGCTGAAGATGCCTATCTGTAAGGGAAAGGATGCACGTGGGTGGATCTACAAGGTGGAAAGGTATTTCGCCATCAACGTATTGACGGAGGAGGAGAGACTGACGACAACTGACCAATGTTTGCAAGGGAAGGACTTGACCTAGTTTTAGTGGAGGGACATGAGACAACCCATACGGAGCTAGAGGGAATTCAAGGATTATTTGTTTGAATGTTTCTGAACTGGCAAAGGGATTCTACGAGTTTTTTTCTCTCCGCAACAAGATGGTTCGGTGGTAGAGTACTGGGAGAGGTTCCAATACCTTGCTAGCCGACTGGACTGGCTTTTCGAGACGGTGTTAGAGGGGAAATTAACGAAAGGCTTGAAATCATAGATTAGTGCGATGGTTAGAGTGATGAGGCCTCGTGACTTGGAGAGGGAGCTAGCACAGTTAGTGGAGGACCAAAAGTATCTGGAGCGGGGGGGAAGAGGCAGTAAAAGCACGGCAAATCCGAACGATTCTCTCCGTGCAGTGTCCGCACAAAATAATTTCTCAAAGAACCAAGTAATTAAACTTTAGAAACCCTAAACAAAAAAATAATAAAAAAACCAATAAATTAGTTTCAGTTGAAAATGTCTAAAGATGCATAACACCCAGATCAGGAGTCATTTTTGAAAAAGGGCATCTCACAAGAATCATTCACATTTTGAATGCAATTACTTATTTTGGCTGAAAAAAATAAGCAAGTCAAGTCATTTTTTTTTTAAACCATCTGAAGTGAATCAGCTCACTACTTTTGATTTATGGGCAGTGCCATCCACGTGCAGATGAAAAAGTTAATAACATTATACTCAGATTACGGGTAGTGCCATCCAAGTGC
>NW_021318688.1:0-7059 GCF_001605985.2 Dendrobium catenatum
TTTTGTTGAGAACTTTTAGGCTTCGTTTGAGACATCTTTATTAGTGTTTATTAAAGCAGCTTTCTAGTATAAATAAATTAATTTTTGTACTACAAAGTCAGTTTAAGAAGCACTAAGTAAACCATCCCAGACAAAGCCTTAGTCATTTAAGCAAGTATCATATATGAGTAGCTAATTTCCACGAGTTAATAGTCTTAGACAAAGGCATGTTCATTAATCATCTTGGGCGATTTCATAATATCTTAGGCTTTGTTTGTGATAACTTTCGGACTGATTTCTAAAACAACTTTCTCAAACAAAGCTTTAAGATTCTTGGCAACTTGATCAGTACTACAAGCTTCAATCATGATCTGATAAACCTAATTTAAATAAATGTATATAGAAAATTACAATTTTTTAAACTTGTTTTATTATTAAAAGCAAATTGCTTAAAAAAAAAAAACTAAGAGCATACCTAATAATATAAATATATAGATTAATATAATAAACTACAAATTAAAAAAATAGAAAATATAAAAATGATTAAAGAAGCCCCATAAGCTAATAGTTGTCTACTACATAGTAACCTAAGTATCCATCAACAAACATTGTGGGATACTTTGTCCCTATTAAGTATTAATGATAGTTTAATCAAGGTGGATAAATTAGTCAGCAATGTCAGATCATCCAAAAGTTCCTGACCCTTCACTTAATATTTTGCAAAGTAAAGCTTCACCATGGCCAAAAATAATTTAGTTTCTCTTTTAACTTCTTCCACCATCACCTTTAATAATTTATCAAATCAAGTTTATGCTTTTTCTTAGGTTGTTGGTATACATTATATCAAATAAGTATCAAAATGATTAAATAAAAAAAAATATTTAAAATTAACACAGATTTTTATTTTCAGATAAGAAATTTATCTTTCCTAATTTTTATATTTTCTATATATATATTATTTTTGCGTTCATTATATTTAAGTGTATAAGGTCCACTCACCTGCTCCTCCTACTATCCAATCTAAGCCCTAGCTAACAGAGGAATTAGTTTTCTTTTCTCTTATTATCATTGGGAATTTCCCGTGTAATGTTGGAAGCCTACTTATTATTAAAAAAAATCAGCACATAATTAACTACTTTAATTTATAATAATATTACCCAGATTTTTAAAAACATAATAAAATTTATTACTTATATATATTTTTTTATTTTCATTAATTTTTATATTTTGATCGGGATGTGTAACACATGAACAAGTTAAAAAATATTATTTTAATAGTTAGACAAACTATTCATCTTGATTTCATAAAATGTTCTATCCAATTAAGTACTACGGAGCACAAATTCTAATGTATTTACATATTAAATTCATAAACTTATTTTCACAAAACTTGCCTTTTTTTGAGAGAAACATTTAGGCTAATTAAGACAAACACACTCATCACATGCGCAAGTCTCGAATCTAAGACCTCTTTGTTGATAGTCAAAGTTCCCAACCAACAGACTAAGATGAACTACGTCACACAGGTACCTGTCATTCTCTTTACAAATTTTGAAGATGAGAAAAAATCAATGTGATATGTGGTAGATTGTTTTTGAAGAGAATTGATGGTGTGGACTTTAAATGGAGGTCCACCAAACCTTAAGAAGGCCATTAAAGTCTTTGACATGTTGGTGGTGAAATGGATGAAAAGTGGCCAAGGAATAATTTCCAGCTAATGGGTTTGAAGAAGCTTAGACAAATAAGTCTTATTTCGGTTTTTAATATTTTGGTTTCGCTTGAAAAGGCATTAACTTAATGCTTTCTAAATCCGTTTTTTAGTACAAAAATTTATAATTCAAGAAAATTTGGTACTAGAAAGCTTTTCAGAAAATAGTAAAAAATGTTGTCCTAAATGAAGCCTTAGTGAGACAAATGGGCGAACTGCATAGGCTAAAAAAATATGAAGTTTAGTATGGAGGTTTTGATGGGGTTAGGAAGGCTAGTATGAAGGTTTTGATGGGGTTAAAAAAATAGGAAAGCTATGAAAATAATGTAGAAGTGTTTAGGGGAGATAGACTTTCAAGAAAATAATTCTTACAAAATGATTAGACTTTAAAGCACGTAATTCTCGCTACTCATCAAAGACTTTAAAGCATCAATAAGAGCTCACATAATTCAATATATATATATTCAATTTAATTACTGTTCATTAAATATTTACATAAGTAACAATTTACCAAAATATATACATTATTTAGTAACAGGCTACAAAATAAACATATAATGCCAAAGAGTAAGAAACAAAACCTAAACTATCACTAACTAACTAGCCTCACTCTGCTAAATCACCTAAATATTACATAATGAGCACATAGCTCAACAAGTAACCAAAATTTATCACTATATTCAATGTAAGAAAAAATAATCAATATGTCTGCTTTAATTCTAATCAATTTCAATCAATAAGTTATCAGTATGAATAAAAAGCAATATATGAAATTAATGTCAATTAATAATAAAACCAATATAATCAATAAGCAACAAAAGCTTATCAATCTATAAAAAAATAATTTAAAATATTATCAATCAATAGCATATGTTGTACAATGAAACAACCCTCAATTGCCTATTAGTTATATTCATGTTTATGGTTCTATCACATGCTTCTATCCATCTTTTTGCCGCATATAATTGTATATCAATATGACATGTAGGTATGTTATATTAATATGTTGTATCAATATATTTATCAATATCTTTCAATGTCCTTATTATATGTTATACCATGTCACATTAGTATCAATGCGAGTTCTATCAATTCTACATTAGTTATATCTATCAATATATTTAATCAAGTTAAATGTTGTCATGTAAATATAGATGGATGTAATTATGAATGCCAAGATAGGACATTAAACTTTAATGTGATATTTTCAATACCTTCAAACCAAACTATTGACTGGTTGGTCCTCAGTCTGTAATTTAATCATAGTTATCGACTGGTTGGTCATCAATTTTTATCTTACCATTATTATGCATAAATCTTAAATCAATTAAAATATGGTTATCAATAAATCATTAAGAGTTTTCATCTTCTACCCATTGATATAATTCAATCAATAAATTACAAGATATAATTATGATTAAATTACAAACCATTTTTTAAGGAATGATCTTCAGCTCAGTCTCCTGTACAAGGTGTTGCAAATTTGGACCCAAGACTTATGATTTTGATGATAATAAATATTATTAGATTTCTAACAGTGCTATCTCCTAATCATTAAATTTATTGTATATCTATTTTTTTTTCTCACTAATATTTCAGTCCCACAATTCACTGCAATCTCGATCAACTCAAACTTTCATAGACTTGGATTAAAGTCTTTATTTTCTGTCTTTTTATAATTTTACTTTTCTCGAGTCAATTATGTATTTTGGTGGATCCTAATGCTAAGTAACCTTGCACACACATATTCAAGGGGGTGAGTTAGTGATTTAGGAAGAAGTTGTATTTTCGAAATTACTCGTACAGTATGATTGATATCATACTGGATTATCACTACAGGAAAATTACCCATTATTGGCGGTAATTTCTAGCATTTTTTTAAATATATTTTTTGGCTGCTTGGAAAATTTATGGTGGTTTTCCAGCAGTTCATAAACCGTCAGAATAAATCACATAGGAAATAAAAACCTGCTGCTAATTTCTGAATGCAAAATTTTCAAGTAGTTTTCTGGTGGCTCAAACAATAGAAATTAATGAACCCAAAACCATAGGTAAACTGCTAGGGCCTTCGATTTAACCAGCGATAAGAACCGTCAATATTTTTATGGCTAAACTATCGATAAGCCACCTATTATTGTTGATGATAAAATAAAAAAATTGGCCACAAACTTCACACCGTCAGACATCGAACTTTTTGACTGCTAAACCGTTAGTTAGCCGCTGAAAACCAGTAACATTTGCAAAAAAAAAAAAAATACAGCCCCTCAATTTACAAAAAAATTTTATAATTACCTGCATACAGTTCAATATATATATATATAAAACACTGTTGATGTTCCAAAATCAATATAATAGTTCATATGAAATAACAATATACATTCAATAATAAACAAATATATTTACATAATCCACAATAACCAAAAATGGTTTTTTAAACCAATAATAATACATATGTGCCACAATCAACATAATATATGAAGTCCATAATCAGATGTTCCAAATACTCAAAATAGATCTTCGAACAAATAATAATAAATATCAACAACACTAATCATCATATGTTTCCTTGCTGCCTTGTGATTGAGGTGTAGGCTTTGCTCTTTTTCCTTCTAATTTTTAGCTCGATATGATCGCGGCTCATGCATCTCATTTTAAATCTTTCTCATCTTTTCTATCTCTCTAATTAAGGCAATAACCCTATGGCTAACAGTTTCTTCAGCACCACTAACATCATAAAATATTGAAGTTGATGTACTTCCCTCATAAGCATATCCTTACAAACCTAAGCCATAAAACCTCCCCATAACTTCCTCCAATAACATCTGATCACGTGTGATACTCAGAATACTGGATTGATCTTGAAGATGATCTCTCACTAGTAGACTGCTAACTTTCATGAAGTCGTATAAAATCATCCTACAAGAATAAATCTATAAAATAAAATTTCTATTTATTTTGTATAATTACTAAAAAAATATACTCATATGAGCTTTATCGCCTTCTCATCAACCCATTGATGATCAGCTTGATATTGGTGTGTCCTCATATAGAGCTCCAGTGGTGTCGGTTGTTGACCAAGAAACATTTTCTGCAAATAGAAAAAATAAAGTTAAAAAATATACATATATTTATTAAATTAATTGAAATAATCTTTTACAAGTCATCTTCCATATTCAGTATGAGGCACTGATCCACCAGTATGAAGAAGGATTCCTAAACTCCCACAGTTAGATGCTCTATTTTGTTTATACTACTTTCTCAATTTGGTGAACTCAGGGCTCATCTAAACTCTCCTTAAATCAACCAAACTCCAATGCTAATCTATAAAGGATGTTTCCAATACTTTCTAATATTTGTGAATATGTCCCTAAGATAAGATAATCTACTCATCTCAAAATTTATTTGATCCCCATATCATGCTCAGGCAACCCCCCAAAATATTTCTGTAAAACATAGGCATAAATATTAATATTAATACAAATAAAAATCTAAGTAATGCCAAATAAATATACTTGAAATTCCCTGAACCATATATACTTAACTTCCTTTGGGATCTTCTTTCATGATAAGTAAGGAGCATCATGTTTGCTCCTTATGATGTAACAAATCTTATGGGTAGGTTGCCTTGAGGGATTGAAGTTGAAGGTAAATTTTTTGTTAATAATATGTAATAGATCAAATTATAATAACTTTATGAAATAAACTAAACTTATGTATCACCCTTAGGCTCGATATATATACGTTTATCTGCTGCTATAACAAGCTCCCCAACACCAACCTCTGCTTGTGTTGATGGTCGTCCACCCTGTTCTGCCTACACATGAGGTGCATAATAAAATAGGTAGTAGTAAGGAGGGTAAGGGTAAGTTGATGGAGATATTTGTGATGTTAGTGAGGGGTAATATGGATCAAATGGATCTGAGTGTGTCTGATATGGAGAGGGAAATTAAGGAATCATAGACGTAGGAGGAGGGAAGTATTAAGGAAGAGGTTGTACTCCAACCATAGCTGGATCTATCTATCCTTGAGCCTGCACACTAAGGGTCTGTTGTTGCTCCTAGGTGGTGGTGATGGTATCACTAGTGCAACTGATCTTTGCCCCTAACCTTCATTACTCTATTTAGACTTACTTGGTCCAGTACTAAACTATTTCTTACGATAAAACTTTGAAGTGAAGGATATGCTAGAAGAATTGTTACTTGAATCCATATATAGTAAAAGATGCAATTAGTAAATCGTTGTAATATATAAAAAAAATCAAGTTTTAACAATTATGAATATTTGCATAAGTAGAAATAAAAAATGCAAAATATAAACTTTTTAGTTACAATAAATATGAAGAATTACATAAATATTATTATAGAATATATAATGATTTACATACAAATAGAAATTATTAATAGATACTTACCAAGATTTGTTTACTAACTTGATTTTTAAAAACTATAATATAATAAGTATATTACAATAAATTTAATCACTTAAATTACAAGAAATATTCTGAATAAAATATATTTTCATTGCTCTCCAAAGTATCTTTATTTTCTTCATCGTTCTCACTTGAAGAGCTTATCAAACTATTCATATTCTCTAACTACATTTCAACATTATAATCTGTAGTTGACATCTCATCAATCTTAGTTGACCTATAATCTGACATCTGATCCTATTGATGTGTAGTTACTACTACGTATTGTTGGACAATTATCCCCCATGCTTTTGTTTTTATGATAATTAGCCAATCTTTCTTATCTCAATGATTAATGAGATGATAGACTCAAATCAGAAAGAATCTGCCGCCAAATCTATTTAGGTATTTTTTATTTTTGGACATCATCGAGGACATCGTCCTAGACGATGTAATACAATTATGCCTAAATTAATCTAGTAATTAAGGTTTGATTACTCGATCACATCGTCCTAGATGATAGCAGGATTGGCCAGGATGATTAGTTCATAAACCTTAGTTCTTCTTGGACAATCAAACATCGGCTTGCTTCTATTCAGGGCAATGCTCTGGATGATATGTGCCTTTTTGTACTAATCAGCCTGGATGAATGTCAGATCGTCCCGGACGATCAGTTCACTTTTCCATCGTCTAGATATGCAATCTAGGCGATGCTCTCACTGATGTTTTTGATTTGAACTAATCATACAGGATGATATGAATATCGTCCTAGACGATAATGCTAGTTTTTTGCAATTAAGAGAAAATTTCATATAAGAAATTTATCTTTCCTAATTTTTATATTTTCTAGTTATATATAAAATAGGATTTAGATGGAAAAGTCATATAATTTGTAATTAAAAATATTATATTTAATAGGATTGTGGTTTTTATTATTTTAATTAACATATATATATATATATAT
>NW_021318688.1:7992-99873 GCF_001605985.2 Dendrobium catenatum
CTGCATACAGTTCAATATATATATATATAAAACACTGTTGATGTTCCAAAATCAATATAATAGTTCATATGAAATAACAATATACATTCAATAATAAACAAATATATTTACATAATCCACAATAACCAAAAATGGTTTTTTAAACCAATAATAATACATATGTGCCACAATCAACATAATATATGAAGTCCATAATCAGATGTTCCAAATACTCAAAATAGATCTTCGAACAAATAATAATAAATATCAACAACACTAATCATCATTTGTTTCCTTGCTACCTTGTGATTGAGGTGTAGGCTTTGCTCTTTTTTCTTCTAATTTTTAGCTCGATATGATCGCGGCTCATGCATCTCATTTTAAAACTGTCTCATCTCTTCTATCTCTCTTATCAGGGCAACAACTCTCTAGCTAATAGTTTCTTCAACACCACTAACATCATAAAATATTGAAGAACATGTACTGCCCTTATAAGCATATCCTTACAAACTTAAGTCATAAAACCTCCCCATAACTTCCTCCAATAACATCTGATCGCTTGTGATACTCAGAATATTGAATTGATCCTGAAGATGGTCCTTGACTAGTAGACTGCTAACTTTCATGAAGTCATATAAAATCATCCTACAAGAATAAATCTATAAAATAAAATTTCTATTTATTTTGTATTATTACTCAAAAAATTATACTCAAATGAGCTTTATCGCCTTCTCATCAACCCACTGATGATCAGCTTGATATTAGTGAGTCCTAATATGTAGCTCCAAAGGTGTCAACTGTCAGCCAAGAAACATTTTCTATAAATAGAAAAAATATAATTAAAAAATATACATATATTTATTAAATTAAATGAAATAATATTTTATGAGTCATCTTCCATGTTCATTATGAGGCACTGATTCACCAGTATGAAGAGGGCTTCCTAAATGCCCACAGTTAGAGGCTCTATTTTGCTTATTCTACTTTCTCAATTTGATGAACTTAAGGCTCATCTAAACTCTACTTAAATCAACCCAACTCCAATGCTAATCTATGATGGATGTTGCCAAGACTTTCTAATATTTGTGAATGTCTTTAAGATAAGTCAATCCGCTCCTCTCAAAATTTCATGCTCAAGCAACCACCCACCCAAAATCTTTCTCTAAAATATAGGCATAAATATTAATATTAATATAAATAAAAAATCTAAGTAATGCCAAATAAATATACTTAAAATTCCCTGAATCATATATTCTTAAGTTCCTTTGGGATCTTCTTTCATGATAAATAAGGAGCATCATGTTTGCTCCTTAAGATGTTACAAATCTTATGAGTAGGTTGCCTTGAGAAATTGAAGCTGAAGGTAAAATTTTTTATCAATAATATATAATATATCAAATTATAAGAACTTTATAAAATAAACTAAACTTATGTATCACCCTTAGGCTTAATATATATACGCTTACCTGCTGCTGTTGCCAGCTCCCCGACACCAACCTCTGCTTGTGTTGATGGTCCACCCTATTTTGGCTACATAGGAGGTGAGTAATAATATATGTAGTAGTAAGGAGGGTAAGGGTAGGTTGATGAAGCTATTTTTGATGTTGTGAGGGGTAATATGGATCAAATGAATCTGAGTGTGTCTGATCTGGAGGGGGAAATTAAGGACTCATAGACATAGGAGGGAAGTACAAAGGAAGGGGTGGTACTACAACCATAGTTGGATCTATCTATCCTTGAGCATGCTCACTAAGGGACTACTGTTGACTCCTAGGTGGTGATGATGATATCACTAGTGGAACTAATCTCTGCCCCTAACCTTTATTACTCTATTTAGACTTAGTTGGTCCAATACTCAACTATTTCTTATGAGAAAACTTTGAAGTGAAGGATATGCAAGAAAGATTGTCACTTGAATTCATATATAGTAAACAAAACAATTAGTAAATCATTGTAATATATATAAAAAATTAAGTTTTAATAATTATGAAGATTTTCATAAGTAGAAATAAAAAATGCAAAATATAAACTTTTTAGTTATAATAAATATGAAGAATTACATAAATATTATTAAAGAATATAATGATTTACATATAAATAGAATTTAATAATAGATATTTACCAAGATTTGTTTACTAACTTGATTTTTATAAACTACAATATAATAAGTACATTGTAATAAATTTAGCCACTTAAATTACAAGAACTATTCAGAATAAAAATATTTTTATTGCTCTCCAAAGTATCTTTATTTTCTTCCTCATTCTCACTTGAAGTGCTTGTCAAACTATTCATATCCTCTAACTATATTTCAATATTATGAACTATAGTTGACATCTAATCCATTTTAATTGACCTACAATATGACATCTGATCCTATTGATGTGTAGTTACTACGACGTATTATTGGTCAATTTTCCCCCATGCTTCAGATATATATTATTTTTTGCAAAAATGGATAGGCATTTTTAGGGAGAAGCTATTAATATTGTTTTCTACTTGGTGAGTATAAGTCCATCAATAAATCTTGAACTTAAAACACCTAAAGAAATTTGGGAAGGGAAAAAGACAAACTGCAGTAATCTAAGAATATTTGAATGTCTAGTGCATCATATGAATTGAAAAAAGATGGAACCAAGATCTAAGAAAGATATTTTGTTTGGATATACGAATGGTGTGAAATGATATAGATGATGGTTTAGAAATTATTCTAAGTATATCATTAACAGCGATGTAATCTTCAAAGAGTGGAAAATGATGATTGGCCAGATTACATAAAGGAATCATCAAGAGTCAGGATAAACATCAAAAGGATGCTACTTAGCATGATTTGAATAGTTTGGAGAATAAAAATTGAGCTAGATATCAAGGAATGCAAGAACATCGAAATATTTAGATTATGTTTATCTAATTGCATATGCTCTCATAGCTACTAAAAATTTATTGGAAGATGAGCCAAGTTTGTACAAGGAAGTGATGAATCGTGATATTAAAGATTTCTGAAATAAGTTAAAAATGAAGAAATGGAATCAATGTAGAAAATTTATACTTATGAAAATGTGAATAAACCACCAAACATGCAAATAATTAGTTCCAAGTAGATATACAAAAGAAAAGATCGTATTCCAGATGTTGAGTAGGCAAGGTAAAAGGTAAGGTTAGTGGTAAAAGGGATCACTTAGAAAAAAAAAAATAAACTTTATTGATAATTTATCATCAGTTTTCAAGCATACTTCAATCTCGGTGACTTTATTATCATTGGTAGCTAGATATGACCTTAAGCTTGAACATAAAAAGGCATATATATAAATCAACTAGAGGGATTTGATAGAAAAACCCTAGCCGCCTCGTCTTCCTTCTGGCGATTTTGAGGCGATTTCGCTGCTGTGCTGGTTGAGGCTCTCCGATCTCGTGGCGATCTCTTGACGTCGTCTACCCCGGCTGCACCTACAGTCCTTACTGGTAAAACTCGATCTTTTAAGGATGTGGTTTCTGCTGGCTCGTCTTCTTCTTCGAAAGTCCATTTTGTGCACTCTTCTTTTAAAGGTTGTCCTGCTCTTCTTTTTGAGGACGCGGTTGTTCAGCAGCTGGCCGCTCTTTTTTCATTTACTCTTGTTGGAAAGTTTATGTTACGTAGTCCAAACTTGGATGTCATTCGAAAATTTTTTTATGGTTTGAAACTTTCGGGTTCCTTTAATGTTGGTTTGTTAGACTCTAAACATATAGCTATACAATTATCTAATGACTTGGACTATAGCCGCATTTTCTCTCATCGTTCTTATTATATCTACGGTTGTCAAATGAGGTTGCTTAAATGGTCACCGGATTTTGATGTGAGGGAGGAGTCTCCCATTGCCCCGGTGTGGATAGCCTTTCCGAATCTTCGCTTGCATTTCTTCAATTCGCACATCCTTTTTGGTCTTGCTGCTGTGTTTGGTAGGCCTTTATAGACAGATCAAGCGACTGCTTCTCTGTCAAAACCTTCGGTGGCTAGAGTTCTAGTTGAATTGGATGTGACGAAAAAACACCCTCATGAAATATGGTTAGGATCTGAAATGAATGGTTACTTTCAAAAGGTGGAAATTGAAAATTTACCTATATTTTGTTCTCATTGCAAGATGCACGGTCATGCGATAAATGAATGTTTTCGTTTACATCCTAATTTGTGTAAGGAGAAAAATTTGCTGAAAGATAATGAAAATGTTGTTAGTAAGGTTGTTCATGAGCCTATTCCTTCTTTGGAGAACTTTATTGAGTATGCTAGCCAAGAACTGGGTAATGCTAATTGCGGTATTGAGGGGGAAGAGATTGTTATTCATATCTCTGCTTTATCTAAAGTTTCTAAACTGTATTTTATTAATTCTATTACTGCTGTTAATGATAAGGCTTCTCAAGATTCTGCGGTTCAAATTAATCCTAGTAAGGCTTTACATGGTGCTGATAATATTTTAGATCAAGAGAAATGGGTTAATGCTGAAATTGTTAACAGTTCTAATGATTTGGTTGTTGTTCTTGATGAGGGGGAAGCAGTTTCCTCTAAGGCCTTGGAAACGAGCATAAATGATGTTATTAACACTATTGCTTGTAATTTAACTGATATAATTGATGATTCTCATATTAATAATGTTGATCCTCATGTTTCTTTGCCTATTACAAATCAAAGGCACCGCAATATATCGATGGTGGAGGATGGGGTCCTTTTTTTAGAAGGTGATCATTCTGGAATGGACCCGTCAGGTGGTGAGATGAACAATGATCTCCTTTTAACCGATCATTATAATTGTGATGCTTTTATGGATACGGAAATTGAAATTAACGCTAAATGCTATGCTAGAGAGGAAAATAATATGAGTTTTTCTAAAGGTCGGGGAAAGAGAGGTAGAAAACCTAGAAACATTATTTTGCAATCTCCTAGGGCTACTCGCTCACATACTACTCATTAATTCTGTCTATTATGTTTAACATGATCATTTGGAATGTGAGGGTGATTGGGTGTCCTTCCTCTAAGCTCAGGGTTAAAAATTTATGTCGTATTCATAATATTTATGTGCTCGTCTTGCTTGAACCTCTCATCTCTGTGGATAAACTGTTTAATACTGCTAAAGTTTTGGGTTTTAAGAATGCTTTTGCTAATGTTTCTAACAAAATTTAGATTTTTTGGAAAGATTTTGTTTGGATTGATGTTATTGGAGATTTTACTCAGGTGCTTCATTATAATATTGAATCTTCCAATTTTCAATGTGTTGCTTCTTTTGTTTATGCTGCTACGTCTCATTCTTCGAGGAGGATATTGTGGGATCAGCTTGTTAATTTTCAAAGTATTTGTACTTTACCTTGGTTGGTTGGTGGTGATTTTAATGCCATTATCAATCCTTCTGAGCGTGTTGGGGGTTTGCACCCTATTTACCATTCTATGGAAGACTTCAATGATATGATTATGAATAGTAATCTTATTGACATAGGCTTTTCTGGTAACAAATATATTTGGAATCGGGGCAATCTTTGGCAACGGTTAGATAGAGTTCTTTTTAATAATGCTTGGATTAATGTATTCAATTCTACTAAGGTGGTGCACTTGATTCGTATGCTTTCTGACCATTCCCCTTTGCTTATTAATGTTAACTTTAATTTGGTTTAAATTCTTGTTTCAGATTCCAGAACATGTGGTTAACTCATGATTTGTTTATTAATGTTGTCCATACTAATTGGTCTGCTCCTATTTTTCCTGATGACTCTATTTCTGGCATGCTTAGACTTTGGGCTAAGCTTAAAAGGTTAAAGATGGTTCTGAATTGGTGGAACCGGAATGTGTTTAAAAATATTTTTTCTAATATTAAGGAGGTGGAAGAGAAGATTAATGCTCTTGAGGCTTGTTGCCAAAATGATTCCACAGATGCTAATTTTGCTGTCCTTAATGAGGCAAAAATGGTCCTCAGTAATCTTCAATGTCAGGAAGAGATTTATTGGAAATAGAAGGCGGCTATTAAACACTTGGTGGAAGGGGATAATAATACTAGTTATTTTCATGCTTTGGTTAATAAGAAGCGTGCTATCAATGGTATTCATAAAATTGCTCGTAGTGATGGTTCTTTTATTGAAAATGGTGATGAGATTGCTAACCTTGCTGTTAATTTTTTTTAAAATCATCTTAACAAAGATTTTTGTCCTATTCCCATTGCTGATCATTCTTTTATCCCTAATATTATGAATCAAGAGGAGAATAGGAGCCTTTCTTTTACCCCTCTTTTTGAGGAGGTGAAGAATACTTTATTTGATATGAATGCTGATTCTATGGCTGGCCCTGATGGTTTCACGGTTAAGTTCTTTCAACACTTGTGGCAGTTTATTTCTGAAGATGTTTATGCTGCGGTTCTGGATTTTTTTAATGGGACCTCGATTCCTAAGTTCTTCACTTTTACCTCTATTGCTTTGATTCCTAAGAGTACTAATGTTAATTCTTGGAATGATTTTAGGCCCATTAGTTTATGTACTATTTTTTATAAATTAATTTCTAAATTTTTGGCTAACAGTCTCTCTGTCCTTCTTCCTAAACTTATTTCCCCTAATCAAATGGGGTTTGTTAAAGGTCGTGCGATTGTGGACAACATTTTGATTGCGCAAGAATTTTGCGAAGACTTGGATATTAAGACTAGAGGGGGGAATATGATATTGAAACTTGATATTGCTAAGGCGTATGATAATATTAACTAGAGCTTTATTTATAACATGTTGAGATTTTTTTTTATTTTGATGACAAGTTCCTTTCTTTTATTAGCTTATGCATCGAACGTCCCTTTTTCTCCATCATTCTTAATGGAAGGTGTCACGTTTTTTTTAAATCTTCTCATGGATTGTGGTAAGGGGATCCTATCTCTCCGGCTATTTTTATTCTTGTTGTGGACTACTTGTCTAGGGCGATTTCTGATTTGTTCAGTAAATCCCCTAGTTTGTATTTCAGAACTTTGGTTGGCATCAACATTTCTCATTTATGTTTTGTAGATGATTTCATTATTTTCATGAACGCCTTGAAAAATAGGGTTTCTAAAGTTTTGAGTCTTTTTGAGCAATTTGAAGTGGTGAGTGGCCTTGTTTTTAACAAAGCCAAAAGTGGTTTTGTGATTTCTAAGAATGTTCTTCATAATAGAGTTATGGATATCAAGAACCTTACGGGTTTCTCTCAAGCTATCTTGCCGTTTAATTATTTAGGTATTCCTTTTTTCAAAGGTAGAAAGAAAACTTTTCTTTTTGATGATTTAATTTCCAAGGTGCATAATCGTTTGTCTACTTGGAATTCTAAGTTTTTGAGCTATGGTGGTAGGATTGTTCTTATCAAAAGTGTTCTTGCTTCGATTCCTGTGTACTCTTTTCAAGTTCTTTTTCCCCCTAAGGCTGTGTGTTTGAGGATTGATAGGATTCTCAACAAATGTTTTTGGAGGGGTTCTTCTAACAATTCTAAATTTCATTGGTCTTCTTGGGATAAGTGCTGTGGGACTAAACCGGAAGGTGATCTTGGTTGCAAGTCCATGACTGATATGGCCTCTGCTTTTTCTTTTAAATTGTGGTATAATTTCAGGGCTAATGTTACTTTGTGGGCCAATTTTATGCAGAATAAATATTGTGGGGTTCATCACCCTTCCACTTGTCTTTACTCTAAAGGGCATTCTAAAGTTTGGCAGCGTATGGTTCAGATTAAATTGAAAGTTGAGCCCTGCTTAGCTTGGGGCCTTGGGGAAGGTAATGTTTATTTCTGGCATGATCGTTGGATTAATGGCTACTCCATTTATACTCTCATGAATACTATTTCTAGGAGTTTGGTTAAGGTTAATTTCTTCTATTCTGATAATGGTTGGGATGTGGATAAATTATCATCCGTTATCCCTCTTTCTATTATTAATATGATTTCTAAAATTCCTCTTAACCGGTTAGCTAAAGATGTTTTACTTTGTACTTTTACTAAAGATGGTCTTTTCAGAACTAAAGATGCTTGGCATGTTTTTAGAAATAAAAAGGATCCTATCAAGCCTTATAAAATGATGTGGCACAAGAGCATTCCTACTACGGTCTCTGTCTTTAATTGGAGAATTATGAAGAAGTTTATTCCTACGGATGAGCTTCTTAGGAACAGAGGTTTGTTTATTACTTCTAAATGTCAATGTTGCTCTAATGTTGAAAGTTTACATCATGTTTTTTGTTTCCTCTCCTATTGCTGTTAAGGTGTGGAATTACTTTGAGGACCTTTTCCGTGTTAATTTTTGGGGTCCTAACTGTTCGGTTCAGCATTTGTTTGAAGGCTGGATGGTGGGTGTTAAGGGTCATATTAGAAATGTTATCCCTCTCCTGATTATTTGGTTTCTGTGGCTGGCTAGAAACGACTCTCATTTTAATGATAAGTTGATGGATCATCAAAGCATTATTTTTAGAGTTAAGGAGAGTTTATTCTCTTTTTTCTGCTAATCTTATTTCTTACAAAAGTTTTAATAAGGTGTTGTTTACTTTGAAGGCTTTTGGGATTAATTTTGACTGTTCATATCAGTCTTGGGAACAAGTTTCTTGTTTGGCTTAAACCTCATGTCAATTGTTTTAAACTGAACTTTGATATTGCTTTGGATGGGAATAATTGGTGTATTGGTGGCTTCATTAGAAATTTTAGTGGGGATTATGTTTTGGGTTTTGCTGGTAAAACTGTGGAAACTGATAGGTTTGGTGGTATTTTGTTGGCTGTCTGTCACGGGCTTAATCTTTGTGCTGGCTTGGATATTTAGAATATTGTTATTGAGTGTAATTTTAATGAGGACCTTAAAGCTTTGATTGAAGTGGACTGTTGCACTTGTGGGTACTCTTACTTCTATACCCGTAGAAACATACAGTTATTCCTGAATTCTATGAACTATTTTTATAATGTGGTTTCCTCTGTGGTCAATTCTGTTGCTCGGGCGTTGGCTCTGCTTGGCTGTAAGTTTAATGGTATTACTGAGTTATCTTTTAATAACCTCACTGTGTAGATTAAAGGCCTGATTAATTTGGATAAGAATAGTGTGCCTTATGTTAATGAGCGTTAATTTTCTAGTTTTGGGTTTGTTCTTGTGCTCTGGTTGCTGTGTTCAGGTGCCTCCTGTGTGGTGTTGTTTGGTGGGGGTTGACGATTGTTGGCCTTTGTTTGGGGGGCTTCCAACTGGCTCGGGGGGTTTTTGGGTGGTGTTTTCCTTCTAGGTTTCTGGTTGGCTTATGTTGGCTGGTGGTCTGTTGTTTTTATCTCTTCAGCTTTGCTGGTTTTTCTTTGTTGGCCCTTGCTTGCCTTTCTGGCTGGATATTTTTACTGGGTGTTGTTCTGATTGGAGAGGTTCGGTGGTTCTTGTCTTCATCTTTCCTCTTTTGAGGTTTCTGTCTTCTGGGACTTTGCTACTCTATGGTGTTTCTACTTCTTTTTGTGTTCTAATTCATTTTTTATTTTTAGATGCTTGTTTAATTTTTTTCTTAGTATCCTTGCAGGCCTCGTTTGCAGGTTTTTGGAGCTCCGCGCTCATTTTGTACAGGGTACTTCTAGATTATTGTGTAATTTTTCTTATTAGGGAACTCCGGCTCTTAGGTTTCTTTTTCTTTTTGTCTGTAGCTCGTAAGAGCAATAGAGAGCTGGAGGTCCCTTTAAGGACTTTGTAATCTTTTACCTATATTAACGCGTAGACCCGTCGGTGGGTTTTAACCAAAAAAAAAAAACTAGAGGGATTTGATAAATCTGCACAAAAAAAAATGTCTACTTAGAAAATCTTTGTGTGGGTTAAAGAAGTCTCTGTGCCAATGGTACAAGAAGTTTGATTCATTAATGATTTAGAATGTTTTTTAAAAGAAGTAGGTTTTATATGTGTATTTCTAAAAAAAGGTTTTCAAAATAGTGTGATAAATTTATTTTTGTATGTTAATGATATGTTTATAGTAGTGATAGTGTTGTAGAAATAGATTAGCTAAAAAACCTTACTAAATAGTTTTATGAGATGAAAGATTTGGATCATGATAAGCATATGGTTAGGATAGACATAATAAGAGAAAAAAATAAAAGCTTATTACATTTGTCTCAACAAAATTATATTTAGAAAGTTCTAAATAAATTGGAATGGATATAGCCAAATCAGTTTCATCATTATTGGGTTCACAGTTCAGACTTCCTATTTCACAGTCACCAAAAACAACATAAGATCAGAGGTATATTGATATAGTTCCATATGCAACCGCAATTGGCACTCTAAATTATTCTATGGTTTACACCATAACACATATTACTTATATCACGAGTATGATATGAAAATTCATGGTTAATCCAGGAAAAAAGCACTGAAGGGAAATTAAGTGGATTTTTACATATTTAGAAGATCAATTGATGTTGGGTTTGACTTACAAAAATAAAAACTTGCATAGCGAGAATATTTCAATTTTTTGTGGAATTTAATTATGCAGGAGATATGGAAAGCATAAGGCTTTGATAGTGTATGTCTTTCAAGAAAGCCAATGATAGCATATTGAGTTGGAAATACAAGTTTTAGTTAATATTAGCATTATAAACCACAAGGGTAGAATATATGGTTTTTATTGAGACAATAAAAGATGACATCAGGATGAAAGGGTTTCTTGAGGAGCTTGAGAACACATAATGAAATTAGTTATATGGTGTGATAATTAGAGTGCAATTCAATTATAAAGAATTAGGTATTTCATAAAAGTACACAACACATTGATATCAGATTACATTTTATCAGGACATTATGGTTAAAAGCACTATAGAAGTTCAGTAAGTTCATACATATGAGAATCTAGCTGACATACTCACCAAGATTGTGTATGGAACCAAATTTCAGCACTACCTTGCTCCGTTTCAAATATATACACCCCTTAATTAAGGAGGCTTTGGAAGAAAGAAGCGACTTGGCTTGTATAATTTTTTATTCAATGTTGAGATTGTTAATTAAAATTGAATCAAATATTACTTATCTTAAGTTAAATACTTTGTAAAAATAATTATTTTTAATATCTATTTTTTAATATTAAATCTTCTTTTTTGCTTGTGTAGCTACTTGTATTGCTTTTGATGTTACCTTGTCTTTTGTTTTATTTAGCTTCTTATATTAACATGTGGGACCGATGAATGAGGGAGGCAATGAGAGAGTGGGTGAAATTTAGAGAGGAGCGAGCTAGAGAATAGACAAATCATACGAAACTAAGAGGAAGATCGAGTGAGTGATAGGAGAGATCAAGCTTTTTCCTTTGGTATTTTCGACAAAATTAAGGAGGATCATGCATTTGAGCTTAAAGGAGAGAGGTAATGTTCTTGTAACTCTTATTGTCTCTTAAATGCAACATTAATGGTGAAACAAAATCTAGGGCATCAGGTAGGTGGACAATTTTAGTAAGAAATTGGTAGGAAGAGCGTCATAAGTATAAGAGCAACCTTTCTTCAAATAAATAGGTTATTTTCAAAGGAAGAAGCCCAACCTCACCCAATTCTCAATTGATCTCTCTCTTGGTTTCACATGATTTTGTCTCTTTTCCCACTCACCCCTTTTTAGTTTACCCTCTCTCACACTTCCTCCCTCATTCGTTTGGTCCCACATGTTAATATAAGATGCAAAACAAAATAAAACAAAACAAAAGGCAACACCAACGGTAATATAAGTGGGTACATATATAAATCTATATTAAAAAAAAATAATTAATATAAATTACTTAACTTAAAATAACTAATATTTGATTCAATTTTTACTAAAAAAATCTTCACCATGAACTAAATATTAGATAAGCCAAGTCACATATTTCCCTCAAAGCCTCCTTAACCAGGAAGCCTACCTACCTAAAGTAGAGCTAGGAAGTGCTTGAATATGGTTCCAAACACTACCTTGATTAGCATATTGATTGAATTTCCTATGTATGAACTTTAAGAACTTCCACAATGCCTTAAGCCAAAACATCTCTAAAAAAATGTAATTGGATATCAATATGCTTCATCCTTTCATGAAATAACTAATTCTTCATCAGATGAATTGTACTAATTGTCACGCCTGATAATTGATTTCATTTCTATGTTCTCAATCTCCTTAAGAAACCCTTCATTTAGATGCCTTCCTTTATTACCTCAGAATAGCCATATATTATGTCTTTGATAAAGCTACAACTAACTAAAGATTAGATTTCTAACACACTATGTTTCCATAGACTAAAAATATATACATTATAAAAAAGATATGCTTGTCCTGATCTCCTACATAATCAAAATTCAAAAAACTTGAAATTTATTATCAACCCTAGGTTTTTTTATGTAAGTCAAACTAACATCAACTGATCCTCTAAGATATCTTGATCCACTAAACAACCCTCCAAGCTATACTCGTGGCATCAATAATATTTGGCCTAGTGTATATCATAGAATGCATAAGATTGTTAGTTGCACTTACACACGGAACCAAACTCATATTCCTTTAATCTCCCTCTATTGTTATTGGTTGTGACACATAAGGCCTAAATTGTGAACTCAACAATGATGAAATTGATTCAGTTGTTTCCATTTCAAATTTTTTTAGAACTTTGCAAGTATAGTTTTGTTGAGATAAATGTAATAAACTCTTATTTCTTTCAATTATAATATATATATATCTCATTGATACATTTGAATGACCCAAATCTTTCATCTTAAAATGTCTGCTTAATAACTTTTTTAACTGGTCAATCTCCACAAAGTTGTCACTGGCTATAAGCATATTATCAACATACAAAAGCAAAAATATCATACTATTTTATGAGAACCTTTTATAATAAACATGTATATCAAATGAGCTTCTTTAGGAAAATTTTGAACCATAAATGAATCAAAATTTTTGAACCATTATCATGGAGACTACTTTAACCCATATAAAACATTTCTAAGAGATACTTTATTACCCTAACTTGATTTAACACATTTTTCTAGTAGATTCATAAAAATGACCTCCTAAAGCACTCCATACAAAAAATCTGATTAAACATCTATCTATTCAAGATCAAGGTCATATCTAACTATTAATGAAAAAATCACATTGATCAAAGTATGCTTGATAACCATTGAGAAAATCTCATTGAAACCTTTTTCTTCTTTCCTAGCGAACTTATTTTCCACTAGCAGTATAAATACCTTTTTAGCTCAACATCTAGAATATCATCTTTACTTTTATATATCCACTTGTTAGGTGGTTTATTCATAAGTTCTCAAATACAGTTCTTCTTGAATGACTTCATTTCTTCATTCATAGCTTATTTTTAGAAATCAATTTCATCACTATTCATTGCATCCTTATATGATCTTGGCTTATCCTCTTGTAATTTTCAGTAGACTATATGCAATTAAATCAGCATAACCTAAATGTTAAGGTGCTCTTATGTTCCTCCTTGTTTGATCTCTAGCTAAACTATTATTCTCCAAATTATTATGATCTAACTGAGTAGGTACCTTTTCCTAATGATCTTAAACACTAACAACTACCATACCAACTCCATCTATAATTAATATGTATCACTATTCTCTTATAATTTCATAGCATCATCAATGCCCTCTATGGTTTCTTGATTCCTTTTGGTAATCTGACAAATTATCATTTCCTACTTATTGAAAATCACATCTCTGCTACTGATATAAAAGCCAACATATGTACCCTTTCACACCCTCGAAATATCCCAAGAAATATTTTTTGGATATTGGTTCTATCTTTTCCTAATTTATATGAATTACATTAGATGTCCAAATTTCTTAGATTCATGTAGTCTACCTTTTTCTCTAACTAAGCTTCCTCAAAAGTTTTGAGTTCAAGAACTATAGACGGACTTCTATTTATTAAGAAATAAGTAATATTAATTGCTTCTCGCTAAAAATGTTTATCCTTTTTTTGCAAATGATCATAGGATACATTTGATTTTTTTTTAACAAAACATTGTTCATTCTCTCAGCAACATCATTCTTTTTTGGAGTCACTCCTATAATCTTATATCAGAAATTTAATTAGCCTTGCAAAAAAATATAAATAAGCTCACTGTTTAAATTCTCCAAACTATTATCTATTCTCAACATTTTAATTTTATTCCGGGTTTGATTTTCAACTAGTATTTTCCATTGCTTGATGTCTTAAATACATCATTCTTATATTTTAAAATATAAATTCAAACTTTTAGTGAAAAGTCATCAATTACGGAGATATGATATCCACCTCCACCCAAAGTTGAAACAAAATATGAATGAATGTAATCAATAAATCCTTTGATAATTTATTGTCATGTGGAAAACTTTATTAGAGTTTTTTTCCCAAATATACAATATTCACATTAATCAATCTTATTCATATTTTCTTTTCCAAAAACTCATTGTTCATACATAACACTTAATCCTTTTTGACTAATGTGACCTAGTTAAAAATGACAAATTATTCTTCGATCTGTCTTTATAACATTCAAAGTGCCTACTAAATCAATCATTGTACTTCACAATAGATAATGCAATCTATTCTACCACTGTAACCTTCATAATTACAATCAAACATTCGATCACCTAAAGAACACCATTCTCCGTCTTAAACATGTAACAAAGCATATTGAAATTAGTCTGAGATAAAAAGTTTCTTTTAAGATCTAGAACATATCTAACTTCATTTAGATTTTTAGTCACTCCATTATTAGTCTTAATTCTAACAACTTCAATTCTAATAATTCTATAAGTTACATAATTTCTTAGAATGACATTCCCATAATTAACTTTTATGAACAAATCAAATTAATGCCTATTAGAGTCTCGTGAAATGAAGAGCCTGAATCCATTAGCCATCTTCACTATTAAAATATGTTGTAACACTCAAAACCTCTTAATCTACAAATCTATTTGATCCTACAGAAGCATCCAAAAACTCAACTGATTTCTCATTATACTTTTTTTATATTGGAATAATTCTTCTTTTAATGTCCATATTTATGATCATGAGAACTTTTGAATTTGATCTTAGATTTGTACATTGACTTGTATTTCTATTTATTCTTCTCTGTTTTATATAGTTTGCCTATAACATGAAATTTTGTGAGGGTTGTTAAACCATAAAGAACTAGTCCCGATGCTAACTAAGAGGGGGTGATTTGGTTTTTTTAAAAATTTCTTTAGAAAACAAAATTAAAACCACTTGATGCAAAAGTATAACTAATTTTATAATAATAAAATCATATATTTCAAACACAGGTCAAATCACAAAAAAAATAGAAATTAAAATGCAAAAATATAAATAGAAAGAACACACCAAAATTTATAGTAATTTGATCAACTTGACCTACATCCACTTCATAGAGTCTCTCTCTCCAAGTATAGCACTAAATAAAAATGACTCTCCTTTTGCTTCCATAGCAAGAGAAGAAGCCCTTATAAAATCTTTCTACTAACTCGGTGATGCAGAGAACCATGAATCTATTCACTCTCTCTAAGAGTAGGTAGAGAACCTAGAAATTCTTTTTCACCCACACCTGGTGATGGCAGAAAACCTACCTTTTACACCATCATAAAGTAGGAAGAGAACATTAGAATCGTTTTACACCTGACTGGTGTAGGCAGAGAACCTGGATCTAATGCTGATGAAGATCTCTCACACGATCACAAAGAAACCAAAGAAGCAACTTGAAGAAGATGATGAACACCTTGCTTGGAGCAACCTTTGTGAATGCCTCACAACTCCCCCTCATAAGGATCTCTCTCTCTCTCTCTCCCTCTCTCTCTCTCTCTCCCTCCCTCTCTCTCTCTCTCTCTCAAGCTCTCTCTCATATCTCCTCTACAGTAAAAGATTGTCTCAAGTGATAATGAGAGAGCATAATTAGAAAGCCTCCAAAAGAAGTCCTAATTTTCAACTTGCCGATAAAGATCATACAGTATGATCAAAAAAATATTCTGTAAGATTAGTACAAAATATCCCTTTTAGCCAGTACAAATTGCATTGCCCTGTATGATTATTTCAACAAAAATAGGTAGATCATCTTATACAATTAAAATATTATCCTAAATGATTAGTATAAAACTATTGAACTATTTTTAATACAATGCCCGATGATGTCTTATTGTCCCATGCACTTCTCTATCATCTAGTACAAAATATCCCTTATTATCTCATTCATGTTCATTGTCATCCATGATTGATCATAGATCATCCTATATGATCGTATCAAATTAAGTTTTACCATAATAGTTTTCCTAATCACAAGATTAATTTAGGCATGATTGTCCTTAATAATCCAGGATAATCTACATTGTCCTATATAATTGGCATAAAATTTGAAAATTAAAATATTACATAAATTATAATTAATGACTATTTTTCATAACTTGAACTTGTCATCCTATATGATTTGGATCATACAGTGTGATTAGGTCAAAAAATAAAAAAATCTCTAACTCATCAACCCACTCCCTTGAGTGTGTGTGTGTAAGGTTAATTAGCTTGGGGTCCACCAGATACATGACTTGACTCAAGAAAAGTTAAAAGTATATTGAAATAGAAATTACAGGAAGTCTCAACCCTAGTTTGACCAATCTTGAGCTGATTTGCATTGCAAGTGATCTTGTAGACCTAAAAAGTTAGTGAACAGGGCAAAAACATAGATATACAAGAATAATAGTAGTAAAGAGATAATAATATTTGTTATCAACAAAATCATAGTACTTGAGCCCAGATTTGCAATAATCTACCCCTTTTTTTATGATGGAAAACATTATTGTTAAAAAATGTATTCAAAGCAAGGAAAATTTTTATTTTATTTTTAAATTTTTTAAAAGAGATAAAAAAAGATAAAAAAGAATAGAAACAGAACAACATAAACTACACTAAAACATAAACAAATAACATAATACTCCCCTTTTTGATATCACAAAAAAGAGAAAAAAAAAAAAGAAAAACACTAAATAGAACAAAGTATAGAAAAGAAGACCATTACAAACACCGAAATAAAAGCATTGAGTAAACTAGAGAAAAGAGGAATCCTGATCAGGTGGAGGTGGTGGTGGCTAAAAGTAGCAATGAAGAGAGGCAAACTACTCATCAAACCAGGCCATATGTTGTTCATGATGTTGTTGTTGCTGGGCTATATAGGCATCAAATCAAGCTAAGTCTTGGGTATGTTGTTTCTCCTATCAGCTACGTAGGAGTCAAACCTAGCCTCCCATTTGTCAAACCTCTCAACCAACTGATCTATCTGGGATTGGTAGTGAATAGGAATAGGTACAAGAATAGGTGCTTGACCTTCATCATGTTCATATGCTTCTACAAAGTGAGCATAGTGGTGAGATGCACTTTGAATAATGACATGGAAGGAAGTATCATAGTAGAAAATTGGAAACCGATCCAGTGGTATAGGAAATTAGAAATTGTACTTGGATTCTATGATAAATGTTATGATGTGTCCTAAAGTCAGATTCGGTATTCTCTTATGTTTGGGATCTCTATTGCAGGTCATATTAGAAAGATAATGAATTAAAAGATCAGCTGCATTAAAGTCTATCTGAGACATTATGAAGTAAGTTGTAAGAGAAAGAATATGAGTGATGTTAATTTGATCACCAGTTTTAGGAATGGTAAAATTTTATGTATATGTTGGATGATGTGAGCATCTTGAACTAGAGTGCTAACCTGGGTAATGTGGAAGTTACTATTGGATCCTCTAAGGGTTGTGTTGATAGGGGTCCAGTCAAACTCAAGATTTGTAGCTAAAATATGAACTTTTTCACCAGTAGTCGACAGATGTGGAAAATAATGAAGGCCTTGGTAGGTTATTTCTAATTGTCTCCTATTGACGCATGATTTGAGGATAGTACACTCATTATTGATTTGCAGGCTTGCAAAGAACTAAAAGAGTAGTTTAGAATAAAAGGGATAAGCAAGAGTAAGAATGAAGTTTATATTGGTATCAATGAATAGTGGCAGTACTTGAAAGCGGAGTTCCTCCTTATTGATGATTTTAGAGGGTGTGATTTTGGTATCCTTATATATATTATAGGCATCTTCATCAGCTGCCTCATCAAATCTTGGATCAACATGACGCTGGGAGGAACTTCCAATTATTTGTCATGACCGTTTACCTCCAGCTATAATAAAGGATCATATTTTAAAGAAGAAGGAATAAGTATTGGAGAATTGGAGTGAAGAAGAATATAGAGTTGGGTTATTTATATAGAATCGGTCGGATTATCCTGGATGTTAGTGTGATCATCTAGGACAATCAGATGCAATCAATTCATCTAGAAGACCGATAAAAAATTTTGGTCATATCATCTAGAATGATAAGGTATCATAA
Organism: Dendrobium catenatum; assembly: GCF_001605985.2. Classification (NCBI taxonomy): domain Eukaryota; kingdom Viridiplantae; phylum Streptophyta; class Magnoliopsida; order Asparagales; family Orchidaceae; genus Dendrobium; species Dendrobium catenatum. The sequence goes on from NW_021318688.1 coordinate 26,293, forward strand.
TGGATGATTAAACATAGGGTGGTCATCCTGAGGAGCCATCCTGTACGATCGTTGACTAAACATATTTACAGGAAAAATATGTGAATCATCCTAGAAGATTTATCATAATGGATCGGCCAAACTATATTAATATCGTCAAATAATTTATGCAATGCAGATTATCCAGTATGATATATGAATAGTATGGGATGATCACCAATAATTAATTTGATTAGTCGTTGGATGTCTTGTGATCAGAGGGGTGTATTTTTTATCAGATCGTATAGGCTGATGTGTATTATTCTTTACGATGAGAGCAAAATAGAAAAAAAAAATAGTATATGGAATGTGATGATCAGGAGGATTTCAAAACAAAAGTAAAAACATAAAACAACATAAAAAATAAACAAAAATTAGTAATAACTAAAATAACACAAATTTTTTTGAATCGATCAATTCTTATAAAAGTTACATTTTTCTTGTGAGTGGATTAAAAATTAGTAAGAAATAAATAAACAATATTGTAATATAGAAATGGTAAAAAACTGATCTTGTTAAACCTGGCTCGGACTCCATATAGGTTAAAAATCTTCTTAAACTAAAATCTAATTAAAATAGAAATCATATAAGAAAAGTGATCTGTTCAAACTTCATTTTAGAAAAATATTTAATAAAATAATATTGCAAAGTAATTAATCAAAATCATGATTTTTAAAATTCAAGTGTTCGAAGATATCAAGTGGCACATGAATTCTTCTAAGATTTAAAGATTTTAAAGAGAAGGAAGTATAATTCTATGTGGGCTCATTTTGTACCTCACTTTCAGTTATCTGGCAAACTTTAAACATCTTTTGATTTTTGATACACTTTGATGTATCTTTCAATTACTTTGTGGCCATTATACATCTTTTATGTTTTCTTTTAGGCTCATTTTGTGCCTCTTATCATTTTTGCAAGTTGGCTTCGTTTTAAAACAATTAAAGACTCTTAGTTGTTGAGATTATCTTCCATATATAATAGAAGAAAACTCATTCTCTAAAATATGGAATAATAAAAAATAAATTAGAATCATAAACATATGATAAATGCAACTATCTAATTAAGAAAACTTGAAAGTGATTTAATGATTTTGTGCATTATTTATATGAGATAGATTACTGTAAGAAGATAAAATAGATCTCAATTTCAAAGTCTAACCTTTTCATTTGAAATAGATTTTTCTTCAAAAAAAATTAACTCATATAGGGAGTTAGAGGAAGAGGAAAAATCATTGATGTTTAATTATTTTTTTAATAGATTTAGGGAAGTCAATCACAACTTGCTAATTTCTAAAATCAAAAGAAAGGAAAAAAAGGTCATTTGAGAAATTAATATTAGAAGTGACCATTGATTTAATTCTTTAAAAAAACACTGAAGGAAAAAAAAACAACAAAAAATGAAATACATAAAATAGAAACATACATACAAATAAAACACCAGAAAGAAAAAACAACAATTTCAAGCTTTGATATCTATTACACCTAACCTGGCTCTTAAGATGCTGAAAGTTTCAAATACAATGGTTTTGAAAATAAATCAACAAGTTGGATTTCAATGGCTACATGATATAGCTCTATGTCTTCTTTAGTAACATGATACCTAAGTAGTGTCTTATGTCAATGTGTTTGTTTATGGAGTGTTGGATTGGATTCTTTGAAATGTATATGGTACTAATGTTATCAAATAGGATTGAAATTATACCTACAGGTAATCCTAAATTCATAATTTATTACTTTAACCAGAGAACTTGGGCCACACAACTTCCTAAGGCTATGTACTCAACTTCAGCAGTGGATAGGGAAACTGAGTTCTATATTATACTGGATCAGAACACTAAGGACAATCATTTGAATTGACATGTTTTAAAAGTTTTTTTCATATCAATTTATAAATATCCTATGATTTCAAAGGAAGTGTTATGCCTAGGATACCAGATTCCTATGTCTTGGTTCCCTAAGAGATATCTAAGGATTCTCTTAATAGCAGTCAGGTGGGGCTCTTTTGGATCAACCTGAAATCTAACACAGAAATAAACACTAAATATAATATCATGTCTGTTAGAATTCAAGTAAAGAATTAGTCCAATTAATCTTTTGTATTTCTTTTTATCAACAAATTTTCTATTTGAGTCCTTATCTAACTAAACAATGGAACTCATGGGTGTGTTGATAGGCATGGCTTTGTTCATTTCATATTTCTTATGGATGTTCTTAATGTATTTCTATTGACTAAAAAAAGTTTCATCATCCTTTTTCCTTATGCTAAATCCCAATAAGTAAGTTTGTTTTCCCATCATACTCATCAAAAATTTATTATTCATTATTTTTTAAAAGTCATCACAAAGGCTTTTATCAAAAGCTGCAAACAAAATATCATCAAGATAAATTTAGAAAATTCAGTAATTCATCTCCTACCTTTTCGAAAATTAGGGTGGTGTCTATAATAAAGGTTTTTTTCTAGAGCTCACCATAATAAAGGTTTTTTCTAGTAGGAATATGCTTAGTCTTTCATACCATGCCCTTGGTGCTTGTTTAAGTCTATATAATGCCTTTTTTAATTTGAACACATGATTAGAAAATTATGAATTTTCAAAGCCTGTGAGTTATTCAATGTAGACATCATTTTTAAGTACCCATTCAGAAAGGCACTCTTAACATCCATTTGGTATAGTTTTAATCCTTTAAAACAAGCAAAGGCTAGTAGCACCCTAATGGCTTCTAATCTAACTATAGAGGAAATTTTGAAAGACTTCTAAGGGTTTGCTAGTGGTAATGTCTTTGATTGAGGTTAAGGAGGATTTGACTTGCTTTTTTAACTGACGGGCATCACAAAGTTGGTTCTTAGTGAGCTCTAGTTTAGGTATTTCTCTGACTAAGTCTTTTTGGGTTATCTTTCTAAAGCTTTTCATTCTTGCATGATACAATCTCCTATGACTTAACCAGGATTCATCAACAGTTATTTTTAAGTAAAGAGCAGTGTTGGATTTAATGCAATTTAATTCAAGTATGTAGACATTGTTGTTCTTTTTTCTCTATAAAATAATATTATTATTTAAGCTTATTATACAGCTAGTAGAAAGAAAAATTTTATTCTAAATCCTTTATCACAGAGCTGACAGATGTTGAATAGGTTATGTTTTAAGCCATCTACTAATAAAATAATCTTAATATTGAAATTTTTAGAGTTGCCAATATTACCTTACCCTGCCACTCTCTTGGTGGTGTTATCTCCAAGTGTTACCTTGCCTCCTACTCTGGCCTCCAGCAAATGAATTGATCTACATCTCCAGTCTTATGCCTTGAATATCCATTATCCAGGTACCACATGCTCTCATGAGGCTTTTTGTGAGAGCAGACCTATAAAATAATCAAATGTTAAATTTAGGAACCCAAACATGTTTGGGTCCCATCTTATGGAAAGAAAAAATGCATGCATACTATACTATATATTTTAATGTTTAGGAATGCACACCAAATGTATTCTATGATGAACGGTGCTAGTTTGGGAGATATGTCCTAGCATGCACAATGAAAATATCTAATACAAGGAAAAGGATTTACTAATATATTTAGGTTATGATGCCTCTTCCTCGATTTGAATGATACATATTAATGTGATGGATTATAAAACTCTTTAGGAGAAGGTAATTTTTTATTTCTTTGAAAGAATTTAATTTATTTTATAAAAATTTGTTTGCACTTTCAAGAACTAAAATTTTCATTTAAATGCACGCACCTTATTATTTATTTCAGACACAAGAGTTTCTAATCTCTTGTATGCATTTTCTAATTCAACATGTGATATTTTCAAAAAATCATGCATCTTAGTTAATTCAAAATGATTTTTATTTAAAATGTGAAATTTATCTAACAAAGCCATGTGATTTCTATCCAGAGTGAAATTATATTTTCTTAAGCATTTATGCTCTTTTTGCAAAATTTAAAACTCAGATTTAAGACTAGCATGTGATTTTTTAAGCTTCATATATATGCAGTATGAATTTTTTTCAGAAACTTTAAATAATTGATCACAAGTAAGCTCACATACCTCCTCTTGATTAAAATGATCAAGATGTTTATCCTTCATTATGCACAGATTTGTTACCTCCTCTTCTATTTCAATTTCATAGGAGTCTAATGTTGAGTCCACCCAAAAAGCTTTTTGGGTTCTTTGCTTTTCCTTCTTGAACTTAGGTTTTTCTTCACCCTTTTCTTTGCTTCGGTGAGCTTTAAGGGTTGGGCAATCAAACTTTGAATACCCTAGCTTCCTACATTCAAAACAAATAATATATAAAAAAAAACTTTAGAATTTTTATTATTTTTATCTTTGTTCCATTTCTGATTATGCTTTTGCTTTTTTCTTAAGATGCTCTTGAATTGCCTAGTTATTAAAGCAACTTCATTATTTTTAGAACTAGAAGAATCTGTGTAAGAATCATTAGCCTTTAAGGCTACAACTTTCTCATTTTTTCTTCTCACCTACATCAAGCTTCCTTTGATTCACTCCTTGCTCGTAAGAAAGGAATGGTTCAAGTAAGTTATCAATTGAATAAACATTCAGATCCTTAGATTAAGTAATGGTAGTAATTTTTGCATCAAAGGAAGAAGGTAAACATCTCAGAATCTTGTTAAATTTTTTATAATTTGTGAGTTCTCTTCCTAAGACATTCAGGGATGTAACAATCTGTGTAAACCTAATATATATTCCAAAAATTGATTCACTAAATTTCATGATTAAAAAGTTCATAATCATGAAGAAGAATATTCAGCCTAAATTGTTTAACTTCCTTTGTTCCTTCATAAGTAATGTACAGTTTATACCAAATCACTTTACTAGTTGTACAAGTGGAAACACACATATAATCTTCAAATTTTAATGCACATAAAAAATAGTTTAAACATTTGGCATATAATTATGTTAAATCTCTATCATCATATGTCCATTCAACAAAGGTATTTCAGTTTTAACACCATTTACTAATCTATAGGGTGCAGAATAACCATCTTAAACAAGCATCTACATATGATAATTAATTGATTATAAAAAGGTGAACATGCGAGTTTTTCAAAAATCAAAAGGAATATTATCAAAAAGAGGTGGTCTAGTTATTGAATATCCTTCCATAGTATTTTTATTTCCAAAGTTAGACATTAAACTTTTTTTCAAAAGTTTTTGAAACTTAAATTATGAATCCCACTCTAATATCACTTAAAATTTCATGAGGGTTGTTAAACCTTAATGAATTAGTCCCGAGGCTAACCAAGAGAGGATGAATTGGTTATTTTAAAATTTTCTTTAGAAAACAAAAAGGTAAAACCCCTTGAGGCGGAAGTAGAGCTAATTTTAAAATAACAAAATCAGATATTTTAAACACAAAATGAATTAAAAAAATGTCAAAATAAAATACAGAAAAATAAATAGAAAGAACACACCAAAATTTATAATGGTTTGGTTAACTTGGCCTATATCTGCTACTTGGAGATTTCCCCTCCAAGTATTGCACTAAATAGAAGTGACTCTTCTTCTGATCTCACAGCAAGGCGGAGAAGCCCGTATAAAATCTTTTCACCAACCCGATGAGGCAGAGAACCTTGAATCCTTTCACTCTCTCTCGGAGTAGGCAAAGAACTTGGAAATTCTTTTTCACCCACCTAGTGAAGGTAGAGAACCTGGGAATCCTTTTACTCCCTCTTGGAGTAGGTAGAAAACTTGGAATCCTTTTTCACCTACCTAGTGAAGGAAGATAATCTGGATCTGATACTAATGAAGATCTCTCCTAGAGTAACCAAAGAACAAGAGAAGCAACTTGAAGAAGATGATGAACACCTTGCTTGGATCAACCTTTGTGAATCTTTCACAACTCCCCCTCATAAGGATCTCTCTCTCTCTCTCTCTCTCTCTCTCTCTCTCTCTCTCTCTCTCTCTCTCTCTCTCTCTCTCTCAATCTGCCCCACTTTCTTCTCTAAGCTCTCTCTCAAATCTCCTCTATAAAAAAAAGAATTCCTCAAGTGACAATAAGAGAGCTTTAATAGAGAGCCTCCAAAAGAAGACCTAATTTTCAACTTGTTGACAAAGATCATCCAATATAATCGATAGATCGTCCTATGTGATTAGTACAAAATAACCCTTTTAGCTAGTACAAACTATATTTCCCTGTACTATTAGTTCAACAGAAATAAGAAGAGGTTCATGTACTATTAAAATATCATCCTGGATGATTAGTATAAAACTATTGAACTTCATCAAGTACGATGTCCGACGATGTCTTATCTTCCCATGCATTTCTCTATCATCTAGTATAAAAGGGGTCTATCGTCTTGGGCGATTAGTTAAAAAATTATGGTATTTGTCTGGTAAGATAAGTGGCAATCCATAATCGTCCCATACATTTTCTCTATCGTCTAGGATGATCATCACTGATCGTCCTATATGATCGTATCGAATTAAGTTTTACCATAATAGTTCTCCTAATCAAGGGATTACTTTAGACATGATTTTCCTTAATCGTCTAGGATGATCTACATTTTCATGTACGATTAGCACACAATTTGAAAATTAAAATATTGCCTAAATTATGATTAGTAGATGTTTTCACAACTTGAATTGATTGTCCTATACAATTTGGATCCTACAGTATGATTAGTTTAATTGCTCTTAATTATCAATGATGGCCTAACTAGGGTTTCTATTTTTAACTGATCCTCCAAGACTATATGATTCGTCCTGTACGATTAACTCAAAAAATTGAAAATTTCTCTAACTAATCAACTCATTCCCTTGAGAGAGTCTGTGCAAGGTTACTTATCTTGGGGTCCATCAGATACATGACTTGACTCAAGAAAAATTAAAAAAGTTTATTGAAATTGAAATTACAGACAAACTCAACCCTACTCTACCAGATCTTGTGCTTATTTGCATTATAAGTGATCTTGTGAACCTAAAAATTTAGTGACTATAGCATATAAAACATATATGCAACAATAATAGTAGTAAAGAAATAATAAAATTTGTTATCATCAAAATCACAGTACTTAAGCCAAGATTTACAACATAAAATTCAAACTTAGGCTTCGTTTGGGACGGCTTTATTCATGCTTCTTAAAACACCTTTTAGTAGAAAATAATTAATTTTTGTACTAAAAAGCTGCTTTAAGAAGCAGTAAAAAAGCCGTCCCAAACAAAGCCTTAGAGCTCCTTCTGATTCTTTCTCAATTTTAGTTTCTATCTATTTCGATTTCAAAGTAGTTTGAACTTCCTCTAACGACTAAGGCTTCGTTTGGGACGGCTTTTTATTGCTTTCTAAAATGGATTTTTAGTGCATTTTTTTTTGTACTAAAATTCCGTTTTAGAAAGCAATAAAAAAGCCGTCCCAAACGAAGCCTAAGTTTCTCAAGCATATAACTTAGGAAGTAAGTTTAGGATGATTATTAACTAATCCTCCTCAACTAGCTTAACTCCAAGATTTTTTAGATCAATGATAATTTTATTAAAATCATCTATAATATCTCAAGACTGTTTTAGTTATGGACCTTTTAAATCTAAATAATTTACCCTGATAATAAATCATATTCTATAAGTTTTTATTCACGTATATCTACTCTAATTTCAACCAGATCACAACAACAACTATTTCCTTATCAACCTCATGAAGCACATGATTGCTCAAATGAAACACCAATGCAATATACACTAAATCCTGATTTCTTCTTTATAATCTGCGTCTAAGGAACTCGACAAACTTCTTTCTTCTTCCAACACCTTATCAACATTCATTTGGACTAGAACGGATTTTATTTGTTTCCTCCAAATCAAAAAATTGGTTTTCACATTAACCTCTCAATATTGGCTTTCGAAATACTCGTTCTGCTAAACGTGAACTAGTGTCTCTGATACCAATTTGTTAAAATTGTTATAAACCCAACTAACATAGGATCTTTTTCAAATGAATGAAACTAAGACTTTCAACTAAGAGTTCAGGTTGGGTAAAAAAACCTATTATTTCAAGGTTACAAATACATATATGCAAATCACTTAAATGATAGAGCTAGTGTCAAATTTGCCTAAATAAATCTTTATTCTTCAATTAGAACAAGATAAAAAAAAGGTGCAATCAAGATATCAACAAAATTAAAGCAACCTATAATGTCTTTAATGACAATTTAAAATAACCTATAATTAATTAGGTAAATATCTTCCATTTTGCGAAGCACAAATATGATTGATATGTCCTCCAAAAATTATCTTGATCGGGCACGAATCTCGATGCAAAATCAAATTAGAAACTTTCGAAATTAAAATTGGGGCCATCCGAACTTCGATTTCAGCAAACTTATAGTCAAACTGAACGCTCAAAAATACAAACCCAACGACACCAAACTCGACTCAATCTGAGCCCAAATGCGTCCAAATCAAGGGCCCGAAGCACTGTTAGAAGGTTCAAACCACAATTTAGATTACCAAACAGTTTTCAAACATTATGTGCTAATAATCGAATCGAGCGGCTTGATGAGATGAATTCAACGAGCCCAACATTGCCAAAGTCCGACATCACTCAAACATTCACATATCCATCAAACGATCCATTATCAAAGGATTCAACATCGGTTGTCCATCCAACAACTCCCCATTTACGCTTGACCTCTCACCTATTTACAGGCCATGCCACTCCATAAATCTATAAATAAACCCCTCATTTCACTTGAAATGGGACACAAGCAAGAGGAAAAGAAGATAAGAGAATGAAGAAGAGAAGGAAGAGAAGGAAGAAGCTCCTCCTCGACCACCGTCGGAGTTTGCGGGACCACCACTTAAGGCCCTCACCTCCGCCGGACCACCGCCGGACGTCGTATTTCTGACAGACCAGCACTTAAGGCTCTCACCTCCGTCAGAAAACCGTCTGATGTCATTTCTTTGCCAGACCACCATCTAAGACCCTCACCTCTGCCGGACCACCTCTTGACGCGTTGCTCTGTCGAACCACTACCTGATGCCCATAGTTCTGTCGGACCACTGCTTGACGCCCAGAGTTCTGCCAGACCACCACCTGAGGCCTAAACATTTGTCAGACCACCGCCTGAGGACCTCGCCTTCGTTGGACCACCACCTAAGGCCCTGAGCTCCACCGGACCACCACATAAGGCGCTCACCTTCGTCGGACCACCACTTGACATCATTGCTCTGTCAAACCACCACCTAAGGCCCTGATCTTTGCCGGACCACCACCTAAGGCCCAGACATCCATCGGACCACCATTGAGGCCATGTGCTTCACCTGCAGGACATAACATGAGACCCAAACTTTTGCTGGATCACCACTTGAGGCCATGTGCTCCACCAGGCCACCACCTGAGACCTAGACTTATGCCGAACTGCCACTTGATGCCCTGAGCTCCACCAGGTCTCCACCTGAATCTCAGACTTCTGCTGGACCATTACCTGAGGCTCAAATTTATGCCGGATCACCACCTGAGGCTCAAAGTTCTGCCGGACCACCACCTGAGACTCAGACTTCTATCGGACCACTACCTAACGCCCAAACTTCTTTCAGACCACCACCTGAGGTCCAGACTTCTACTGGACCACCACCTGAGGCCCGAACTTCTACCGGACCACTCCTGAGGCCTGAACTTCTGCCATATCACTACCTAACGCTTGGACTTCTGCCGGACCACCACCTGAGGCCTGGACATCTGTCGGACCACCACTTGAAGCCCGGACTTCTACTGGACCACTACCTAATGCTTAGACTTCTGCCGGATCACTACCTGACTCCCGGATAGCAGCACATAATACCACAAAGATAGGAAAGACGCACATCCAATAGAGAAAAAGACCAGTCCAATAGTGCACCCCAACAGCCAAAAAGAAATAGAACATCCAGCAATACCAACATAAGATAGAATAGCCAAAAAAGTTCCAACCAACATAACAAAAGCACCAAGGAGAACTAGGTTAAAAAATACTCAAAAAGGCCATCTAAGAAGTCCAAGAATGCCATAAAAACAAAAAAGCCTAGCTAACATAGAAATCCAAGGAAAAGACCAACCAGAACAGCAAAAAATAAGAAAAATAGTTAAGTACTAACATAAGGAATCCCACACGCATCCAGGTTAAGCAAACGATTAAGAGGGCCATGAATAGTAGATGGAATAACATCAGTAAAGCAACCAAGACTATAACCCCAATTAGCTAGCCAAGAGACATAAGAATTACTATCCTTACTAACATGGCAAAAAGACGAATTTAAAAACAACAACAGCTTTTTAATTTCCCTAACATGATAGAAGATATTCGGGTTGCAACACACATCCTCCACTTCCTGAAAAGGAATAAGGTTAACACCAGAATTAATTTCAACATAAAAATTAGTTAAGTTAAGAGGGAGGCATAGTTGAATACCAAAAAGAATGGCCCTACTAAGAGTAGTAACAACATTACCATTATGAACTGGGCCCACAAAAGAAATAATAAGATGTCCATCACAATCCCTAATAAGACCACCACAGCCAGCCACAGAATCAGATATAACACCATCAACATTCAATTTAAAGCATAATAGATAACATTAAGAGCATAATGAGCTCCCCCCCAATTAACCCCTAAGCTAGTACCAACACCATAACAGTTTTTAAAACTCTTAACAGTAAGTAAGTTAACAGCCACAAGAGCTAAAATCTTATCCTTCACCCTATGAATAACATTAAGATGGTTCATTCTCACACCATTGAAAATGGAGTTATTCCTCTCCAATCATAGAAACCAAAGAATGAGGGAAGGAATAGCATTGTGAATGTGACCTTTAGTATCAATAAACCAAGACTTAAGTAAAGAATGAAGGGAAAGGTGAGCATTAAAACAGTTTAACAGAAACATATCATCAAAATAAACCCACATTCTATTACCTTCACCAAGCCCCCAAGAAATAAAAGGCTCCACCTCCCATTTGTCCTTGCAAAGCCTTTTCAAAACTTTATAGTCCCCACATTTAGGAGATATATTAGTTGGATGGTTTCCCACACAATATTTAGAGATCATAAAGTTAGCCGACATATTCTCTTTAGTGCGTAAATTATACCAAAGTTTAAAGGAGAAGGTCTTAGCAAGGTCATGTAAATTTTTGCAACCAAGACCTCCTTCAACCAAAACGCCACAACACTTCTCCCAAGTAGCCCAAGTAATTTTAGAAGAAGAGGAAGTACCTTTCCAAAAGAACTTGTTAATAACCTTGTTGATCCTACTGCAAACAGCATGAGTAGGATTTGGGTTAATCTTTGAGGGTCTGTTTGGTATTGGATTTGGGCTGGGATTTACTCCGGATTTAAGGTAAATCCAGCCAAACAGTTTTCTGAGGTCATCTAAGTCCAACGCTTTCATAAATCTAGAAATTATGGATTTACGTCATAAATCCGGGATTTAATCAATCCCATTGTTTGGCAAATTTATGAATTTATGGACTACGGTATTTAAGGATTTAGCAAAAGAAGTGCACGAAAAGGAGAAATATCATTACCTTTGCAGCAAAGTCCTTTTGAAATAGTTAGTATTGTTAATACTAATTAATTGATTAATTATTTCAAATAATAATTAAATAATGATCGTTATAATTAGTATTGAAATATTTATTAAAAATACATAATTAAGTAATTAGTTAATTAATATTATATTAGTAATTAATTTATTGAATATTTAAACTAGCTTATAAGTATATTATTCATAAGTAATTCATAGCTAACACCAAAATAAAATTCAAAGCACACTAAATTTAATTTTTTAAATGAGCCAACCAACTTAAATCTTTGATTATATTGCCAAACAGTCTCTTAGAAATTATCAGAATTTAACGCATATTATATCTAAAAGTTTTCAGGATTTAACATATTTATTAAATCTGAGTTTACAAGATTTTCTAAATTCCAAAAGTTAAATCCAATCAGATACCAAACAGCCCAAAAAAGTAAAATAAATTTCTTTATCTGAAAATATAAGTAATGAAATCAGCCGTTTATATCTGAAAATATTAATGACTTATTCCTTTGCCTCGCTGCTTCCATTAGTGCTTCTGCTACCAATGGAAGGGAATTCCACCACTTCAATAAGACACTTGGGATAACATTTATTTTTTTAATTTATGTTTTCATTAAAAATCATTTATTTTTATTAAATATTAAATACATTGATTTACATGATGATAGTGGTTGTCAGCGGCGAAGTCGCACCACCAACAGAAAGTGAGGGTAGTTGGATATTGTTGCAAAAGGAAGTGGTTGGCAACTACATGCAATGGCGACTGGATGCCGTGGGCGGCTACAATGATGTTTTTTTCTAAGGGGCTATTTGGTTGGTTCTAAAGTGATGAAATGGAAAGTAAATGTTATGATAAAGTAAATACTTTGAGCATGTTTGGTTGGCTATAAAGTGAATACAGGAAACTATGTTTCTTGTCTGATTGGATGAATGCAGAGTAAAGTAAAATCACTTGAATCGAGTGTACTCAGAGTCGCTCGAGACGAGCAGAGGCAATCGGATATTGTAGCCAAAAAAAAAAAAAAAAAAGATGTAAACATGCCCTAAGTTTCTTTTATGCAAACGTTTTGGAAATTATATGAATCTTGACAAGGCAGCCTCTATGGTCTTCTTAAATTTAAGACAATGAACATTCGAGTAAGCATCAGTTTACTTGCATTCTACTACACTTTAATCTGTATATGTATTTAATGTTGATATAAACAAAATTTTATATATATTTAATTGTAGTTATTTTGTCTCAATCATATAAATGCGAATACTATTAACACCTAACTAGTTTCATATAAACATTTCAGTTACCAACGTGGAGAACTAAAAGATCCTTTTAAACGTGGAGAACTAAAAGCTTGCATTCTACTATACTTGTATATTGATTTTAAATTTCACAGACCTCTAAATTCATTTTTACACTTAGGCTTCAACTAGAAAAGCTTTTGGCTGCTATTTTTTCGCTGCTTTCAAGTATTTATACATGAAAACTGCTATAGAAAGAAATAAGAAAACTTTCCTCCCTAAACGAACCCTTAGAGCTCATTTAGTTGCTTTAAAATAAAATTCGAATATTAAAAACTAATAAATATTATTAAATTTCTCATTCATTTGAATGTAATTAGATATTAATATTCATTTTGAGCGTCATAAATCTCCTCGAATCTTCCTCGAAATGAAGATTCAATTTCACACCTAATATATCATAAAATTTTTAACTTGATCAAGCATTAATCTCGAGGTAATTTTGAATTGGAAACTTTCAAAATTAAATCACGGGCCATCCAAACTCCAATTTTAGCTAACTTATAATTGAACTGAAATTCACAAACTGGCGAACCCAACGACACAAAAATTGACCTAATCTGAGTCCAAATGGGTCCAAATCGAAGACCGGAAGCACATTTGGAAGTTTAAAACCATAAATTGGGCAACCAAACAAGTTCCAAAGGTGACATGCTTATAGTCAAATCAAGTGGCTCGATGACATGAATCCAACGAGCCCAAGATCATCAGATTCTAACATCATTAAGGCACTCAAATACTCGATAAAATATCCCTGGTAAAGGGAATCGATATCGGTCGTCCATTCGAACCACTCCCAACATGCCTTTGATCGTCTCTCTATTTATTGGTCATTCAAGTCATAAAAAACTATAAATAGATCTCTCATTCTGCATTGAGGTAAGGGAGGAGTGAGGAAGAGAAGGAAGAGACTAAATGAAGAGAAATCAGAGTTCCTTGCCACGATACTCCTTCCCGACCACCGCCCGGCCACCAACTGCCATTAGACTTTTGGCCAACCACCAACCATCACCCAGCTATGGTCTTTCGGACCTCCATCTCCTTCCAAATATGATATTTCCTACCACCTTTTCCCGACTATGGTCCTTCTTACAACCTTCATCTTGACTGCGGTCCTTTCGACCATCGTCAATTGACTTCGAACCATCTGGCCATCGTCATCCGACTATGGTCCCTCCAACCTCTATTGTCTAACTACGGTACTTTCGATCATTGTTGCCCAACTATAGTCTTTGCGACATATATCACTCACTGACAACTGTCCTACTAACCAAAAAATATGCCAACACTCACTTAAGAATATCTACCATACTATTCTCCAACTATATAATGTATAAAATATAATTTATACATCGAGACAAGGCCTTTTTCCCAAGGATAGAACTCATTTGTAATCAACTATAAACACTTTTGGATTCATTCAAGCTAAGCGAGGCCCATGGTTTTTTTCCCTTTTTAGAGGTTTACACGTAAAAACTCTAGTGTCTCTTTTGAATGAAACACCCCTACTCTTTTATATGTATGTATACTAGATCTTTGAACAAAGCTATAACACTAAACTTTATATTTCTCTACCTTCATGAATATTCCAGGATGCAATAATTTGGCATTATATATAGGAACATCATTCTTGACTTGGGGTAAACTGTTACTCTAATCTCAAATGGTCGTTCATGTCAGCATCCTAACATCAACCATTGGTGCATCATTTTCATGAGAATCAAATGTGGATTAGGGGCAACCTTGATTGCAATAGTGGCAAAGGAAATCCTCCTATACTTTCAATATTCAAACACAAAATCTTAGGAAACTATTTTTTATAAAGCTTTTATTAAATGCAAAACTACTTCTAACAAATTACAAATTAAATATATGTAGTTCATAGCTAGACTTCTACTCCTTGGGCAAGGTCTTAACCTTAACCTTAAAAATGGTAGGAACGGTCTAAGGATTGACCATTATTCACCTTTGATTTAGGAAACACGCGACATTATGCCCCTCCTAGTGAATACATAATCGATCTGAGGAAATTTGAGTCGACCTCTTCTTTACAGGTTAATGTCATTGAGCAACACTATGATAAATAATCTTGGATAAGTCATACATCCTGGTGGATTCTCTCAACCTCTTTCATATAGGTTAATTCTATTAAGTAACACTCTAACAAACAACCTCAGATAAATCATACATTCTTTTTGGATTCTCTCAGACTCTTCCACACATATTAACATCATCAAGCAATGATATGGCAAATAACCTCTGATAAGTCATACATTTTTAGTAGATTCTCTTAGCTTATGTTACATAAGTTAACATCATCGAGCAATACTCTGATAAATAATATCTGATAGTCAAACATCCATTGTGTATTTTCATAACCTTTTCTATAGAAAGTTATGCTTTAATAAATAACCCTAGAAGGGCTCACATATGAGGTAGCTTCAAAGGGAAGCTAGTAATGGATAGGGTACTAACTGAAAAGGCTCCATGAAAGCAAGTGATTGATAGGATGATCACACATTTAAAGACCATAAAAATTAAAAAGCCTTCAAAGACACAGGTACACCAAAGAACTTAGTATGTCAAAAAGCCTCAAAATGTACATATACATAAAAGACCTTAGAAGGCTAAAAAGCCTCAAAAGGCATAAGTAGACAAAAGACCTTAAAAGACTAAAAGCTATTAATCAAAGTATAAAAATGCATAAGAAAATTATTTTTCTTTTTCAAAATTTCAAATAAATATCAATTTCATGCAAAGATCTCTCAGATAAAAAGAGATGATAAAAAATATCCCATAATAAAAAATTACATAATCTCAAGATCTTTACTTTAAGATATTTATCTCAGCTCACTCTCAATATCATCATCACTAGAAGTAGAAAGAGAATCCTTGATGTTTAGCTAGGAGTCAGCCCATCAATGGCTAGAGGCTTATTAAACTCTTTTATAGTCTTTAATGATATGATCCTTATTCTGAAATACACTCTTCTCACATGTAATAAAGGAGCAAAATGTGTCCATCTTAGATCTTTATAAAGCAATACAACTCAGAATAAATCTTCTTTCAAACCAGAATCAAACCATCAGGCCTTCACTTAATTGGCAACATGAGCATGTTGTTAGACCATTGCGATTGACAAAGTATTCGATCGCATCCATCAAGATGTATTCCATCTACCTCCATCAAAATGAATCATCTCTTTTATCAAGGAAAGAATGGAGTCCTAACAAGCTTTCAAATATTTGGCACTATTTATATGCTGCTAAACTACAACCACTAGACGTTCACCTAGCTCCTAAGCATCGTCAGACTTCCACCCAATTACCTACCACCACTAGACTTATATTGAATCATCATCAAATTTCCTATGGCGTACTAACAATTATCAATTTTCTTCATAGGTGTCAACACCGTCAGATCTTTTCAGATCATCATCTCATGCATGGGATAGCTGATCTTCTTCTATCATGGATAGTTTATGGTAGAAAATAATCTCTTGTCGGGACTTCTTTTACACAAAATAAGCATTGAATCTTGATAGGAGATACCACCTATCTCAAATAGTCCAATGCCTCTAATGTTAGAAAAAAATCAAGAAGAGAATACGAATAAGGCAACAAATTTTTGCTTCTCCAAAAAAAGAGGCACTTGCCTTTATAAGGGATGTCAACTATTCAAGATAGTGGAAGGCCTCTATTGTAAAAAAGTTAAAGGAAGAGAAGAGAAGAAGAAATGGTGTAATTTATCCCTTGTCCTAAGGGGGCTATTTATAGGTGAAAGAGGAGGACGAATATTATATATGAATAAGAGAACATTCTAGAAAAATAAGAATATTCCAATAAATATTCTTAAAAAAATTCAAAAAAATGGAATATATTTTAAAAAAACTTTTGTTAATTAAAAAAATCAATATTAAAATAAAAAAAGGAAAAAATCTTATTTATAAATATAAAAAAAATTATTAAAAATATTATACGTAACCGCTGTCGGCCGGCTGTAGTTATCATGCCAACCAATGTATGTCACTAAAATGACGCTTTCAAGATTACGAGGGTAAGTCGATTAGCAGCAGGAACGTGCGTGAGCAGCCATGCAGACATACAGGCTGTAAGGCAAGCATCGAATGAGCGAGGTATGGTAATGGCTGGTTGGCAGGCCTACTAATTTGTCAGCTAAGATGGGTTCGAGCCCAAACCTGGACGGTCTGATATGGAAATTTTTACTTTTCATCATTCTGGATTCAATTTTGATGTTTTTGAAGCAAAATGGAGCTTATACAATCAAGTTTTAGCAAAGTTTATAGTTTTATAGTGTAATTTACTAGCAATTTTCATCGTGATCAACAAGCTGATATCAGAATAGTCTAAAATTATAATTAAGAAAATTTTACTTGGTTTGTGGCTCTAAGAAGAGGTTCACGTTGACCTCCGAAGAGCAATCATGCCTTGAAATTACCCAAAAATTATAATCATTACATTAAAACGATTTGGAGAGCTCTAACACATTTTTTCAGACTTTGTAGGCTTCGATGATCTAAAATAGGGGTAATTGATATATCATCAAGAATTTATCTTGGTCAAATGCAAATCTTGAGGCATTTTTAAATTAAAAACTTTTAAAATTAAATCATGGGCCATCCATACTTCAATTTCAACAAACTTTTAGTTGAAGCTCAAAAAGATGAACCCAAAAACACAAAATATAACCTAATATGTGTTCAAATGGATTAAAATTGAAGACTTAAATCTCATTTGGAAGGTTCAAACTATAAATTTGATGACCAAACAAGTTTTAAATGTGACATGCTTATAGATGAATTGAGCGGCTTGACGAGATGAATCCAACGAGCTTACGATCATCAAATTTTGATGTCCTTAAGGCACTCAAATACTTAATAAATAATCCATGTTAGGTAATCAATATCAGTCATCCATTCAAACCACTCCCAACATGCCCTTGATCTTCTCCCTATTTACTGGTCATGCCACTTTAAGAAAACTATAAATAGATCCCTCATTCTTCATTATGGGGAGGGGGAGCAAGGAAGAAAAGGAGGAGAAATCGGAGTTATCTTTCCACCAGACTCCTTAACCACTTCCTAGCCACCACATATTATCATACTTTGACCAGACTTATGCCCAACCATTGACTATAAATAAACTTTAGTCGTACCACCAGCTGTTGCCAGACTTCTGCTCTGCCACTAATTAACATTGGATTTACTCCTGGACACCAACTAACGTCAGATTTATGCTCGACCACCAACTGACATCAGATTTACGTCCGACCACCAAATTTCACTGGACTTCTTCCCAACAACCAACCGTTATCGGACTTATGCCCGACCACCAGACGTCACCTGATAATAGTCCTTATAACCATCATCACTAGACTACTACCTTTTTGACCTCCGTCGGCTGCCAACTATGGTATTTTCGACCTACATTGCTCATCGACAATCATCACCTAACTACAGTCCTTCCGACCTACATCGCTTGCCAATAATGGTCCTACTGACTAAACAAACATGAGAACACTCTCTTATGAAAAGGCTACCATATTATTCTCCAACTATGTAATATGTTTTATATAATGTATATATCGAGTCAAAGCCTCCATGTACTTCATATGATGTACATCAAGTCCCCCCCCCCCCCCCCAAGGATGGGCCTCATTTGTAATAAACTACAAATACTAGGAAATTCATTCAAACTGGACTATGCCCCATGATTTTTCTCCTTTTCGTAGGTTTCCACATAAAAACTAATGTCTCTTATGAATGCTACACCCCTACTCTTTTATTTATATGTGTGCTAGATCTTCATATAAAGCTAATATGCTAAACTTTTTATTTCTTTACCATGATGAATATTCCAGGATGCAACAATACCTAAAGTGAGTAAAAATAGATATTTTTTTTTGTGAATTATTAAACCCATTTTATAGCTAATACATTCCCTAGCTGTGAGAGCTCGTTCCTTTGATTTGCCTCTCAGATTTGATTTTTCCTCCCAGGATCGTTCGGGACGATATTGAGATCGTCCAGGACGATCAGTGCATTGAAACAGCTGATTTTTCTGGAATCGGATCGTCCAAGCCGATTTTGGATCGTCCTGGGACGATCCGATGAGACAAAAATCCCGAGAGCAAAACCGAAATTATCGGCATGAGGAATTGTCCGGGCCGATTGGATTTTGTTCTGATCGGCCAGGATGATGTGGCGATCGGCCGGGCCGATCAGACTAATGTTATAAGGAAATCAGCTCGTTTTGAGGAGAGAGAAAAACATTTTTATAAAACGAAAATATCTGAGGAGAGAGAAAGAGAAGAAAAGCAAAGGAAAAGTTCATTTTCGGAGGCCGCGGAGCGCTTTTCGTCCGACACCGCTGTTGGGAAAAGTGTTTATCTCGTGTTAAGGACTCCAAATCCTATTTCTGTTTTCAGAGATATTGAGTTTTGATCGTATTGTGACCTATTTTGTATTTTTATGATCGAAAAATGGACCCGGTTTTGTATTGACACAACTTTCACCGCACAACTTTTAATATGTTATAGATATGAATATTCTACACGATTTGATTGTTTTCTGGAACGATTTCACCGGTTATTTTGGGTTCTACGCGATTTTGATCGAATAGAAAAATATCAGGATGTTTATTGATATTGATTCAGTAGAGTAATAGTCTAATATTATTGTCATGAACATTTTATTATAATTTGGTGAATTGTGATTTTGTAGGATTTTTGTGTAAATTTGATAGACTGTCGTTACGCTGCCGAAATTCGTACGATTTCCGATTTTCCCGAGATTGATGAATTGAATAGATATTCATATGAATGTTGATACGATTGCTCTACATTGTTCTTATATTGACTATTGAATTGACTATTGAATACTGTAAGACAAGCTTGGTTGAACGTTGGTTGGAGATTGAATTGACCTGTACAGGATGGTGGGCCGACGGGCTTTCCTTTAAACCATTGATCATTGATATAACGATTGGGAGTTATAAGGAGTTTATTGTGTCGACGGGCACAGAGTGACGACTCTTATTGAAACCAACGTATGGATATCTACAACAGCAATATGGATTCTATAACAGCAAAATAGCCAGTGATTGTACTTGTTCAGTATTATTATATTGCATGTGTACAGCCTTGACATATGGATTTATTGCTTTATTGATTTGATCGGATTTATGGATTTACTGTATTGTACGATTTCATTGATTTCATTGATTGATCGCTGAGCATTGATACTACTGAGCATAGATATTAATATGGATGGATATAGATATTGTATTGATTCATTGATGCTATGGACATGGATACTATAGATTCATTGATATTTTTGCTTATAGATTTCATTGATACTATTGTTTCTGCATCGTATTAACCTGCTGCATTTGATTCATTACTAGTATAGATTGAGCTTTATTGTATTGCTTTTCTAATCAATTTCATTGACTAGATAGTATTGATTTGATGGATTTGACTGATCGATTAATTTTCTTCTGTATACGGATTCTTCTGAGAATTGACGTATTGATTTATGAGTTTGATTGTATTGATTCTTCTATCGCTGCATCGACTATTGATTTCTGTACTGCATTGACTACTAATTTGATTTTCTTATCTGTTGCAAAGATTCATTGACCATTGACTGTTATGATTTGATTGACTGACATGCATATTGATAGCAGTACCGTGCTTTGATTTCAGTTATAGGTATTAGGTGACCTGTTGGGCTTTGTAAAGCTCATTATATGTGGTTGATATTTTCAGGTCAAGGCAAGGGAGCAGGAGATTGAGGTTGATCAGGAATCTCCAGGTTTTTGTTCTTTTTGGTTATAGTGATTCTTTTGTACTCAGGACAGGATAGATTTTAGTTCATAGTGTAGTTCCTGAGTATTGTATATGATCTTTTGAGATATGTATCGACCTGTAC
This sequence comes from Dendrobium catenatum, assembly GCF_001605985.2. Lineage (NCBI taxonomy): Eukaryota > Viridiplantae > Streptophyta > Magnoliopsida > Asparagales > Orchidaceae > Dendrobium > Dendrobium catenatum. The sequence continues at coordinate 47,080 of NW_021318688.1, forward strand.
ATTGATGTTTTAAATGTTATAGATTTTTTTTTTGTTAGACTGTCTAATTGAAGTTATAGATAGCTCTGGTAAATGGTTTTGATGAAATGATTGAAATTCTTTCCAAGTTAGATCTTGGGGCATCACACTAGATTGAAGCTATAGATAGCTCTGGTAAATGGTTATAAATTATTATTCCAATAAAAAATCTTTAAATGGCATGCCCTTTGTATTTTGGGTAACAGACAGCTAGTAGAAGAAAAAAAATAAGAAAAAAGAGAGGAGAGGGAAAAATTTTTGATTTTGGCCTACTTTGAGCCATTTTCGTCAATTGCTCGGTTAGGAAACATATTCATCTCGAGGTAAGTCACAGTACACCTACCTCAATTTTCAAAAATATAAATTGTTTCCCTAATTTTTTAATCAAATTTATATTTTTGTTAGCTAAATGCGGATAGCATTGAACTAGTAAAACTTTTACTACGTATCTTTTTATATATTATAAAGATTATGATTATTTATATTTTGAATATTGTCTAAACAAATTACAAGGGTTTTGAAATTTAAGGATTTTTTGTTTAATAGAAAATTATCTAGACTCTGAAAAATAGTTTTGTAGTATGATAAAGTCTTAAAATATTATTTTACAATATCCCTGATAATTTTATTTTTTTTTTAAAACATGCATTTTTTTATTAATAGGACTTTCTGTTTATTACAGTTATAGAAAACTATGTAATTTTGACACAAACTTAAATACTCTTTAGTTGTTATATTATGATCATAAATGTGCATATGTGATTAAATTATATTTGTTAGGAGTCATAAGAGGCCATAATCTTTTGAGATTTTATCTATGTCCGGGAATATTTTGATGCCTATAAGACATGTTCTTGTGGCTATAAGCCATATTCTGGTGCTATATGAACAAAAGAGGGTCATAAAGGGCCAAAATCATTTGAGATTATATTTAAGTCTTGGGAATTATTATATGAACTTCTCTATGATATGCATTACAAATTTTTTATCTACTCAATATTATTATTTAAATAATTGGATAGTTATTATGCTCTTATTACATTTTTAGTATAGTATTATTAGACTTCATTTAACTACTTTTAAACATTCACCAAAATTTAATTAAAAATATTAAAAATTTAGATTTAGTTTGTGTGGCCTATTGAGTTATTATTGCTCATTATGGTTTTGCTTCTGGCTTTCAGTCTCTGAAGAAAGAAAAAGAGTTTGTAGATTAGCAATTCAAGACTTCTAGAGTTTATAGGTATTTCCTTATTTGGGTTTTTGTATAATCATGACTAGTTTATTATTCAGTTATGTAGATTCTACATGTAGCTATGTACTATAATGTAGATACAATTTTGATGAAAAGAAAAAAAAATCTTGTGGATGAGTTTGCTTTCAGTATTTAGATATTTAAGTAGCTTTGTAGTCTGTAATTTATTTATAATGAATATTGGAAGATAATCTAAAATATTTCAAAAATAGATCATGGCACTTAATATGATTTTATGATTACCACCATTTAGGACTTTATAGGAGTTATCAATATTAAAAAATAAAGATCATACCATATCAAAAAAAGCTAATGAAATTAGACTTCACACTTAATATACATCCCTATATAACTTGATCCATAAAAGAATTTTACCATTCACCATAAATTTCAAAGTTTTATACATATAGCTCCTAATCATAAGGAGTGAGAATAAAGTATAGTTCTATCAAATTATAGGAATTAAGTTCTTCTGATAACACTCCTTGCTCTTAAAATTTATTTATTTTATGGTTTTTTATATATTTGATGATTAGGTAAGTATTTTGGTTTCGGGATAAGCTTATAAGTTAGATTTCTTTACACATTAGTGCTCTCAAGACCATTTTTTTATTATAATGATGGAGTTTAAGAGGCACTAACACAATCCTAATATCTTGAGAGGAACGATAGTGAGATGTTTGATAATTGAGTTTTAACCTCATTTTTAATATATGCCCTCAATGTAAATTGTTGTCAGTCATTCAAATATTTTTGAATCAACCACTGAATAGTTGATTAGATCAAACTAAGATAACTAATTGGACTTAATCTAGTTAACTCATTGAACTATCCTATATCCATACCGAGAAGACTCCTCTTCGATGTAATGTTTCATGAGAACTCAATTAACCTTCCAATGACTTACTCTAATCATCCTTTAATGAATATACACTCTTCTTATTGAGTCTCTTGCCTCAATGATTTGAGGCCGTAGATTAATTATTTATGAGAAAGAGAGATTTAGGAGCCCAGCTAAAAGGGGGCATTTATGGAGCATATAACTTTCATGTTATAATTAAAAAAATTATAAAATTATCTCAAGCTTCGATCAAGGGTTTTCCAGCTCTTTTGATTTCTAATAATGATATTATGATGCTTGTGTCCCTTTATCAGTTTACATTGGTTGGAAATTTTTTGATTTGCATACCTAATTTGGATTTTATTTTTTTTTTTTTTTTTTGAAACTTGAAATTATCGGGTGTTTTCTCGATTGCTTTACTCAACATTACGTATATTACAATACAACTATCTAATTATGTGGACTATAGTTGTGTTTTTATGAGGATAACTTATTATATCAACAACTGCCATATGAGATTATTGAAATAGATGCTTTATTTTGACATTAAGGAAGAATCACATATAGTGCTTATCTGGATTTCTTTTCTAAAATTACATTTGCATTTTTTAATTCCCATGTTTTACATTCTTTAGGGTTGCTCTTTGGTAGGCCTCTTCAAAATGAATCAAGCCACAGCCTCAAGATCGAGGTCATCGGTGGCTCAGATTCTTATTGAATTAGATATCAATAAGAAGCTTCCTAAAGATAATTGGCTTGGTTCTAAAAAATTGTATTATTTACATAAAGTTGAATTTTAAAATGTTTTGAATTTTTGTATTTATTAAAAAGTTAATGGCCACACCATAAATGATTATTTTGTAGCTCATCCTCAACTTAGGAAGAATAATAAGAGTTCTAAACCCATTGCTAGGAAAAAGTCAGCTAATGAACATTAATAATGTTCAAGAGATTGAGCCAAATGTGAATACGGAGGATCTTAATGCATGTGGTGATTACATGAGAATGACCCTTCTGAATATTCCCTTGGGGAGAAAGAGTTTTTGATTAAGGGTACTAATGTTCTTGAGAACAATGAGGGTTCTACTCTTCATGAGGGCTTGCAATTAAGTGATTTGGGTGATTTGGCCTAACAAGGGATTACAATTAAGGTTTGCCTTGCTCTTTGATTATTCATGATAATGAGGGTAACAAGAACATTGAGGGAAATTTCTCTAATCCAACTGAGCGTGACCCTAGGACGAAAGTTCAAGATAATTGTGCTCATAACCAAATTAATGGTGATAACAGTGGTAATTCAGCTGATCATGTCTCCAACAAGATAAATTTCTCTCCTGGAACTAGGGTTGAGAACATGGAGAAGGGGGAAATTATTTCTCAAGATTCTTTATCCCCTAAGGATATTCTCAAGGAGAATACTAACACCTCTTTGACATCACTAAATGGTAATGCTGAAAATACTGAGGAATGTTTCAAAACTATATTTAAAAAGAAAAAGCATCTCAATAAGAACCAGACTTCTTACACCATTAGAGGCACTCGAGATTCTAATGCCTCTTCATTTAATAATTAAAGCTCTTGTGTGGAATATTAGGGGTGTGGGGGATCCTTTGTCTAAGGATGGGGTTAAGAATTTATGTACGATCCATGATATTTATCTGCTTGTTTTAATTGAGCCTTTAATTTTTTTTCTTCCAAGCTTGATTTGGTTCGTAAAAACATTGGTTTTGATTTGTCTTGGGGTAATTGCTCTAACAAAATTGGATTTTTTGGAAACATTTTATTTGCCTAGATATTATGATGGACCTGCCTCAAAAGGTTCATACTAGCATAAATTTTCTTCAATCCTCTTGTTATGCCTCTTTTATTTATGTTTCTTGTTCTAAGTCAGGTAGAAATATTTTATGTGAATACCTCACTGATTTCTCTTCTACTATTCAAGCCCCTTGGTTAGTAGGTTGTAATTTTAATACTATTAACAATGCTTCTAAAAGGATTGGAGGTAACTCACTTAACTTTCAAGCTATGGAGGATTTCAATAATATGATTTTGAATTGCAATTTACGTTATATCAGATTTTCTCGCAATGGTTTTACCTGGAAAAAGGGACTATGTGGCAAAGATTGGATTACATTCTTTTTGATGATTTGTGGATCTCGTCCTATCAGATGACTCACATTCATCATTTAGCTAGAACTTTATCTGATCATTCTCCTTTATTGTTAAGTATTTTTATGAACAACAAAAATATTTTTCAATATTTTAGATTTAAAAATATGTTTCTCCTTGAAGATACTTTTTTTAATGTTTTACAAAATAACTTGCCTACCCCCCTTTTTCCTTCGATGATGTTTGGGGTATGAATAGATTGTGGTTTAAACTTAATAGACTTAAATAAAAGTTATCCTGGTGGAATAAATATATTTTTAAGAATATCTTTACTTGTATATTGGAAGCTGAAAACAATGTGGATAATGCTAATAAGAATATGCATGACTCGACTTTTGAGAATTTTTTTGATCTTAACAAAGCTAAAACTTGCCTTTACAAACTCCCAGAAAAAGAATGGGACTAATGGAGACAAAAGGCCTCTTCTAAATTTCTTATTGAAGGTGATTGTAATACTAAATTTTTTCATAGTATTGGTGACCACAAAAAGGTGATTAATCAAATTCATAAAATTACTCATGATGGTTTGGTATTTAATAATCATGATTTGGTTTTACATTATGGTCTTTAGTATTTTAAAAATGCTTTCAATAAAGATTTTTTCCCGTATTTGGACATTGACTTTTCTTTTATTCCTTCTATTATTTCTGAGGAAGACAACTTGTATTTGATTAAGACTCCCACTAAAGAGGAAATTTGTCAGACCATGAAATATATGAATTCTGATTATGTGGCAAGCCCTAATGATTTCACCACTAAATTCTTTAAAAATTCTTGTTCTATTATTAAAGGGGACCTCGTAAATGCAGTGGTGGATTTCTTTTGGGTAATCTTTATCCTAAATTGTTCACCTCTACTTCTATTGTATTAATTTCTTAGCATAAGGTCATTAATTTTTTGGAATGATTTCAGTCCCAAAAGTTTATGTTCTTTCTTTAAGAAGCTCATTCTCATGTTACTTATGTGTAGGTTAGCTTTAATCTAACCTAAGATTATTTCTCTAGAATAAATGGGGTTTACTAAAGGTAGGTCTATATTTGATAATTTTGTGCTTGTCAAAGAATTAGTTAATAACTTACGTGCTCCTGTTGTTGGAGGTAGTATAATCTTCAAAGTTGATATTACCAAAGCTTATGACAATTTAAATTGGAAATTTCTTTACACTATGAATCAGTGTTTTGGTTTTAATATGCATTTCATTAAGTTAATCAATAATATTATTGAGAATTGCTTCTTTTTCATCATGATTAATGGTAAGTCTCATGGCTTTTTCAATTCCTCTCATGGGCTTTGATAGGGAGATCCTCTATCTCCAGCTCTTTTTATCATTGTTATGGAAATTTTTCAAGAGGGCTTAATGAATTATTTAGATCTCGTCCGACTCTTCTGTTTAGAAAAATTTAGATTTAGTTTGTGTGGCCTATTGAGTTATTATTGCTCATTATGGTTTTGCTTCTGGTTTTCAAGCTCTGGAGAAAGGAAAAGAGCTTGTGGATTAGTAATTCAAGACTTATTAGAGTTTATATGTATTTCCTTATTTGGGTTTTTGTATAATCATGACTAGTTTATTATTCAGTTATGTAGATTCTACATGTAGCTATGTACTATAATGTAGATACAATTTTGATGAAAAGAAAAAAAAATCTTGTGGATGAGTTTGATTTTAGTATTTAGATATTTAAGTAGCTTTGTAGTCTGTAATTTATTTATAATGAATATTGGAAGAGAATCTAAAATATTTCAAAAATAGATCTTGGCACTTAATATGATTTTATAATTACCACCATTTAGGACTTTATAGGAGTTATCAATATTAAAAAATAAAAATCATACCATATCAAAAAAAGCTAATTAAATTAGACTTCACACTTAATATATATCCCTATATAACTTGATCCATAAAAGAATTTTACCATTCACCATAAATTTCAAAGTTTTATGCATATAGCTCCTAATCATAAGGAGTGAGAATAAAGTATAGTTCTATCAATCTATAGGAATTAAGTTCTTCCTATAACACTCCTTGCTCTTAAAATTTATTTATTTTATGGTTTTTTATATATTTTATGATTAGGTAAGTATTTTGGTTTCGGGATAAGCTTATAAGTTAGATTTCTTTACACATTAGTGCTCTCAAGACCATTTTTTTATTATAATGATGGAGTTTAAGAGGCACTAACACAATCCTAATATCTTGAGAGGAACGATAGTGAGATGTTTGATAATTGAGTGTTAACCTCATTTTTTATATATGCCCTCAATGTAAATTGTTGTTAATCATTCAAATATTTTTAAATCAACCACTGAATAGTTGCTTAGATCAAACTAAGATAACTAATTGGACTTAATCTAGTTAACTCATTGAACTATCCAATCAATTGATCATGCTTATAAGCTCCAATTTTCGAGTTGATTGAGTTGACTTCAACCATGTTAGTCAAGTTTGAAAACTATAGGTAAGGCTTTATTGTGTGAGTCTATTAATCTTGAAAATCATATATTAAATATCAATTTAATCAACTTTGAAAGCTTGAGAAGGCCATACTATGGCCAGCATTTCTAGTCAACTATTCTCCTTAAAGGCTTATAGTCATTTTGTACTTATAGGATGAACTCTCATTAAAGCTTCTGGAATTCATATATTAAATATCAAAAACTTCCTAAGTAGATCAGTGTAACAATTTCCACTTGAGTTATTCTAAGCAAATATTGGTGTGATCCTCTCAAACTCATAGGAGAAAATTTGAGCATTGGCCTCTTAGCATCTAGTAGTCAATTTCTAAAGAACCTTGCATTTCAAGTATCATCTCAATAATGTTTTAGGAGAAAACTTATCGACTTATCATCCCTAAAGTCTCTACCATTTGCATCCTAATCTAGTTGACTCTTAACTGATGTTGTTGACCTCTATTTTGGCATAATGTTGTCTCCTAACTGGAATTGATGCATCTGGCTTTTTATTTCCTTGCTAAGGGTTGAACTAGATACATTTATAGTCAGCAACTTGTTTCAAATACTTTATAACTCTCAAAGCATTATAATCTCCTTATCCCAACAAGCCTTCTTATGTGTGACCTCTCACAATTTTCTATCTCAGTCTGTGGTCTATATCCATACTGAGAAGACTCCTCTTCGATGTGATGTTTCATGAGAACTCAATTAACCTTCCAATGACTTACTCTAATCATCCTTTAATGAATATACTCTCTTCTTATTGAGTCTCTTGCCTCACTGATTTGAGGCCGTAGATTAATTATTTATGAGAAAGAGAGACTAAGGAGCCCAGCTAAAAGGGTGCATTTATGGAGCATATAACTTTCATGTTATAATTAAAAAAAAATATAAAATTATCTCAAGCTACACTTAGATATAGTGCTTCTACTTAAATTGCCAGGCTACCTTGCTTTAAATTTGATATTCATCTCATTTAATTTTTCACAGCCTTAATCTTCTTTTTTTAACTTAACTTAACCAAACTCGTATCAACAAGATAATAGTAGACCATCTCGAAAAAGTCAAGATTTTTAATAAATGATCACAACGGCTAGCTCTGGCTATGGTGATTGCGAGTGTGATTCCATTTTCCATTATTGATCCTTCTGGTTTCTTCTGTAGTTTTGTGTGGTTTGGCTTTTTGATTCTTCATTTATGGTGCCTTGGTGTTCTCTTTTAACATTATTGTTCCTAAGGCTGATTGGCCTTAGGTTTTTCTTTTCATTTTATGTATGTCACTAGGGCTCTCGTCAATTGTGCCTAATACATGGGGTACTGAACCCTCTGCCTCAGTTGTTGTTAAGAATTATTTCATTGATGGTAATGGTAACTCTTGAACACCTAAATCTAGATTATTTTGTGATGTGCTTGCAGGTGTTTCCTCTTCGTCCGATCATAATTTTTCTTTTTCGCAAGCTTCGATCAAGGGTTTTCTAGCTCTTTTAATTTCAAATGATGATATTATGATGCTTGTGTCCCTTTATCAGTTTACATTGGTTGGAAATTTTTTTATTTGCATACCTAATTTGGATTTTATCTTTTTTTCTTTTTTTGAAACTTGAAATTATCGGGTGTTTTCTCGATTGCTTTACTCAACAATAGGTATATTGCAATACAACTATCTAATTATGTGTACTATAGTTGTGTTTTTATGAGGAGAACTTATTATATCAACAACTGCCAAATGAGATTATTGAAATAGATGCTTTATTTTGACATTAAGGAAGAATCACATATAGTGCTTATCTGGATTCTTTCCTAAAATTACATTTGCATTTTTTAATTCCCATGTTTTACATGCTTTAGGGTTGCTCTTTGGTAGGCCTCTTCAAAACGAATCAAGCCACAACCTCAAGATCGAGGTCATCGTTATTGATGACTTTGTTATTGAGGAGGAGGAGAGTTTGCCTCATGCTAATGGTTTTCTTATGGATAATCAAGAAGGTATAAACATTGTTTCTATGTCACCCCCTTGTTCAAAAGAAAATGTTGATAATAATGAGGGAAGTGTTACTATAGTTGAAAAGAAGAAAAATAAGAGCAGTAAGAGTATTATTGGTCACACTCTTAGAGTTACGCGTGCCTCAAATATTTCTTCTCTAATGGTTAAAGCTCTTATATGAAACATAAGGGGGGTGTGTGTTACCCTATCTAGGGATTGGGTTAGAAAATTTTATAGGATTCATAATATTTATATGCTTGTTTTAATTGAGCCTTTAATTTTTTTCTTCCAAGCTTGATTTGGTTCGTAAAAACATTGGTTTTGATTTGGCTTGTGGTAATTGCTCTAACAAAATTGGATTTTTTTGGAAACATTTTATTTGCTTAGATATTATGATGGATCTTCCACAAAAGGTTCATACTAGCATAAATTTTCTTCAATTCTCTTGTTATGCCTCTTTTATTAATGTTTCTTGTTCTAAGTCGGGTAGAAAGATTTTATGTGAATGCCTCACTGATTTCTCTTCTACTATTCAAGCCCCTTGGTTAGTAGGTTGTAATTTTAATACTATTAACAATACTTCTAAAAGGATCGGAGGTAACTCACTTAACTTTCAAGCTATGGAGAATTTCAATGATATGATTTTGAATTGCAATTTACGTTATATCAGATTTTCTCGCAATGGTTTTACCTGGCAAAAGGGACTATGTGGCAAAGATTGGATTACATTCTTTTTGATGATTTGTGGATCTCGTCCTATCAGATGACTCACATTCATCATTTAGCTAGAACTTTATCTGATCATTCTCCTTTATTGTTAAGTATTTTTATAAACAACAAAAATATTTTTCCATATTTTAGATTTTAAAATATGTTTCTCCTTGAAGATACTTTTTTTAATGTTTTACAAAATAACTTGCCTACCCCCCTTTTTTCCTTCGAGAATGTTTGGGGTATGAATATATTGTGGTTTAAACTTAATAGACTTAAACAAAAGTTATCGTGGTGGAATAAATATATTTTTAAGAATATCTTTACTTGTATATTGGAAGCTGAAAACAATGTGGATAATGCTGATAAGAATTGTATGCATGACTCGACTTTTGAGAATTTTTTTGATCTTAACAAAGCTAAAACTTGCCTTTGCAAACTCCCAGAAAAAGAATGGGACCAATGGAGAAAAAAGGCCTCTTCTAAATTTCTTATTGAAGGTGATCGTAATACTAAATTTTTTCATAGTATTGGTGACCACAAAAAGGTGATTAATCAAATTCATAAAATTACTCATGATGGTTTGGTCATTAATAATCCTTATTTGGTTTTATATTATGGTGTTTAGTATTTTAAAAATGCCTTCAATAAAGATTTTTTCCCGTATTTGGACATTGACTTTTCTTTTATTCCTTCTATTATTTCTGAGGAAGACAACTTTTATTTGATTAAGACTCCCACTAAAGAGGAAATTTGGCAGACCATGAAATATATGAATTCTGATTATGTGGCTGGCCCTAATGATTTCACCACTAAATTCTTTAAAAATTCTTGTTCTATTATTAAAGGGGACCTGGTAAATGCAGTGGTGGATTTCTTTTGGGTAATCTTTACCATAAATTTTTCACCTCTACTTCTATTGTATTAATCTCTTAGCAAAATGTCATTAATTTTTGGAATGATTTCAGTCCCATCAGTTAATGTTCTTTCCTTAAGAAGCTCATTCTCAAGTTACTTATGTGTAGGTTAGCTTTAATCTAACCTAGGATTATTTCTCTGGAATAAATGGGGTTTACTAAAGGTAGGTCTATATTTGATAATTTTGTGCTTGTCAAAGAATTAGTTAATAACTTACGTGCTCCTGTTGTTGGAGGTAGTATAATCTTCAAAGTTGATATTACCAAAGCTTATGATAATTTAAATTGGAAATTTCTTTACACTATGATTCAGCGTTTTGGTTTTAATATGCATTTCATTAAGTTAATCAATAGCATTATTGAGAATTGGTTCTTTTTCATCACGATTAATGGTAAGTCTCATGGCTTTTTCAATTCCTCTCATGGGCTTTGATAGGGAGATCCTCTATCTCCAGCTCTTTTTATCATTGTTATGGAAATTTTTCAAGAGGGCTTAATGAATTATTTAGATCTCGTCCGACTCTTCTGTTTAGAACTTTTGGTTGTTTTCCTATTACTCACCTGAGCTTTCCTAATGATTTTATTATTTTTATAAATGGTTCTATCAAAATGATTTATATCTTGTTTTAATTTCTCAATAAATTTTATCTTGCTAGTGATTTAATTATGAACCACTCTAAGAGTTGTTTCATTCTTGCTAAATCCATTTCTGGAAGGAGAATTATTAGTATTGAAAACAAGTTTGGTTTTGCTCCTAAAAGTTTACCCATGAAGTATTTAGGTACTCCCCTTAACAAGGGTAAGAAACATTCTCATTTATTTGATGACATTTTCTCTACTATTTATAAGAAACTTTCCTCTTAGGCTTTTAATTTTCTTTCGTTTGGTGGTAGATTAGTCATCATTAAAAATATTTTATGTTCTATTCCTATTTACCATTTACACACTTTAAATCCAACTTTAAATATTTATAGTAGAATGGAAAGAATTTTCAATAATTTTTTTTGGGATTCTAAAGATGGTAAGAATGCTATTTTATGGGGGACTTGGTATAAACTTTTTGGGGTTTTGGATGAAGGCCATTTAGGTTTAAGGACTTTGACTTACATGTCCAAAGCTTTTTCCCATAAACTTTGGTTTGCTTTTTGATCTCAGAAAATTTTGTGGGCTAATTTTTTGTTATATAAATATTGTGTTGATAAGCACTCTCTCAATTGTTACTTTAAAAAAGGTTATTCTTTTAACTGGAAAAGGTTATGTTCCATTAAGTGGGAGGCTGAACAAATTATCTAATGAGGGATGGGGGTTGGTAACATTTTCTATTATCAAGACAATTACTTGGGTAATTTTTCTGTTGATAATTTACTTAACATGAACTCTACTTCTACTTGTAAAATCAAGGACTTTATTATTAATGGGATCTGGAATATTGAGTTTCTTTCTAATTATGTTCATGATTTTATTATCAATTCTATCATTAATATAATAATACATTTGGATAATGATGATTGCGTTTTGTTTATTCTTTCTAATGATGGTAAGTTTGCTATTAAGAAGGTTTGGAATTCTTTTCGGCAAGCTCACCCTAAACTTTTGCTTTATAAGGCTATTTGGCATAATAACATTCTTTTCACTTATTATATTCTTATGTGGAGGATTTTGCATCATTATTTTCCTCTAAATTCAATTTTATTGCATAAGGGTTTTCATATTATCTCTAAGTGTCACTATTGTTATCACGTTGAAAACACCAATCATTTTTTTATGCAAGGTCTTATTGCTTTGAATGTTTGGTTATATTTTAACAGCATATTTAATGTGTAATCTTCTAGTATTAATTTCTCTATAAATAATCTTCTAAATGATTAATTTATTCCTACAAAAGGCCATATTAGAAATATTTTACCTGTCATCATTTATTGTTTTTATGGAAGTGTAGAACGAGTCTAAGTATGAGGGTATTAAAATGAAAGCTTTAAGTATTATTGCTAAACTCAAGGATAAAATTATGCAATTTTTTGTTACCAATTTACTGAAAGCTTAATATTTTAAAGGCTTTAATTATGTTGTGTCTTATGTTGAAGTTTCTCTTCAATCTTCTTCCTCTGTTTTAAAGATAGAATTGTCAAGTGGTTGAAACCTTGTGAGGGCTATTTCAAGCTCAATACTAATGGTTTTGTTAACTATGTGAATGCTAGTTATTATGGTATTATTAGAGATTTCATGGGTCATGTTATTGTTTCCATTGCATGTCCCAGTAATGTTAATACTGCTATTAAAGCTGATATTGAAGCCCTTCTTTTTGGTATTCAATTGTTCTTTTCCTTAGGTATTACTACTATTTGGATTAAAGTTGATGCCATGCTTTTGATTCACTATATTGAAGGGAAGTTTATTTTCAATCATACTTATTTTTACATGCTTAGAGATATAAACCATTTGCTCTCTTTTATATCCTTTTCTATTTCTCACATTTGGCGTGAGGCTAATGTTGCTACTGATTTCTTAGCCAAAATTGGGTGTAATTTGAATGGTTTCAAGTAATTTTCTGAAAATACTTTACATGGGAAGCTTCTAGTGATGGTTAGATTAGACCGCTCTAGTCTTCCGTATATTCGGTTTAGTTAACTAGTCTTGATATTTGGTTTTCCTATCATGTTATTCTTCTCCTTATAGATGTTCATGGTTTACTTCATTATATGTTATGTTGTGAGTTCTGGGGTAATTTCCTTTTGTTACTTATCTGGTTGTAGTTGGGAATTTGTTGTGGACGTCCTTTGTGTGCCTCATCCCTTACATTGGTCTTGTTTTAGTTTTATGCTGTTGTTTCATTTGGTTTTGACTGTTCTTGGGGTTTTTGAGCTCTGGTATTCAATTTGTTGGTGGTTGAGTTTTTTGGTTAGTGCTCCAAGTCTTGCTATGATTGTAACTTTCTAGATATTAACTTCTTGCACCTATGTTACTCATCTTCTCCTCCTCTAGTTTTTAGAGGGCTGAGTGGTTGTGTAATTGGGTTGAGAGTTACATTTTATGTTAGGGACAATTTTTACTGGATGGTTTTCTGGCATTACTGGATATGTTTGGCTCTCAACAATCCTTGTGTAAATGTGGTTAGGATTTTTAGTTTTTTATTTTCTAAAGAGGCTCTATTTGGTTTGATCTTTACCTTATAGTGGATCTTTTGGCATGATTCTTTTTGTTGGCCTACCTTTTTCTATCCATAATCATTTTTTGTTCTAGAGGAGGTTTGGGTAATTTGAGCAGCCGATGCTTTGTTATGATTATCTATTTATTCCTAACCTGAGCTAGTTTCTTAGTTTGATGAGTATTTATCTACAATTCCTATCATATGCTACTCTACTGAGGTAGTATGATTTGTGGTTATTGGTCATTTCTAGTTCCATTTTTATTGTTGGTATCATGGACAAGTTTGGCTTGTTGGATCGAGCTGCTTGCTAGCATTATATATTTATTTGGACTAAGTTTGTCATGGGGCTGCTGCTCTTACGGGATGATCTTTATGTGTTGGTTGATTTTGGGTTATTTCTACATTATCATAAAGTTATTGTCTTTCACCTATTATTGATTAATATTGTTTATTGGGAGGGCCTTCAGTCTCTCGTCTGGAGTTTACTGGTGTTATTTTACTATCTTAATTACTCTACTATGGGGTTGTGGTTTTTTCATAATGAATTGTATGTATTGGATGATTGCAGATCTGTGATGTTGTATCATTATGATGAATGCTTACACTTGATCGTGAAAGTTCACTCGGCTATTCATTGCCCTCTTGCTTTACCTTTTCTAATTTCTACTCGTGTGATATTTAATGTTGCTTGTTGGACTAAATTTTTACCTGGTAATTTGCCATTCCTGTACTATATCCAAGTGGGATCTTTTGGCTTCATCTTATTGCATATGGGTATGTCTTTACTTTCTTGTGGTTGCAGTTACAAGTGGAGCTTATCTCATTCCTTACATGTTTATTTCAATTGCAATGCTCTCTATAATTTTCATTTTCTCACTTTATTACTTTATTTCTATATCTTGTTTTGCAGCCTCTACTTTTTTGCAGGTGTATTGTGTTATGGTTTTTTATCGCAAGATACTCATTTTTGGCAAAAGACTATGAATAATGTTGATATCAAGATCTTACTTTTTTTGAATGCTGGCTTCTAGCAGCCCTAGAATGTTATTAGACTTTTTTGTAATTTTTATTAGCAGAGACCTTTAGCTCGTAGATTTTTTTTTTCTTCTGTATTGCTCATTTGAGCATTAGTGAGTTGAATGTCTCCCTATAGACTTTATAATCCCTTTTTTATTAATATGTAAGCCTCTAGGTGAGTTTATAAAAAATATGTATTAGACCATCATCGACCCAAGCATGAGCTTCTCAAGCTAAATAGTAAGGCTTATTCAACCATGCCGGCAGTCTAAGCCTCACCCGCCAATGTTCTTGACAAATGCTAGCGCGAGCTTTCTCCCGCCCATCGCTTGACGACGCGGAGAGTTCCATTTCCTTATTTATTCAAATATACTATCTCACCCATCGTTCTCATTCGCCGGCCTCTGAGCCTACTTTTTCTTCGTCCTCTTTCCTTACAAGAAATAAATTTGAATAAAGATGAAACAGCGAGCTTAACAGAGGGAACTCTTCTCCCATGGCAGAACCGCCCCCATTTCAGCGAGGTCCAATGTACTCCACCTACTCTGAGCTCAGAGAATGGAAGCTCCGCATGAAGAAAGCCGGGCTGAACCCTTCAACTCCAATCCCCGTACAAATGAAAAAACCTGCCGCCGGTCGCTCAGCACCCGAACAAACCACAGATTTCAGGAAAGACAACCGAAAGCCGTCTCCTTTAGCCACCCAAAGCTTCGAACCATCAAAGTTGGCTCCGCTGGCGCCGGAGATGAAGAGGGCAGGGAGCGTCGCGGCTGGCAAAAGGGAGGAGAGGGGAGGCGGAGTTCCTCGTGGAGGCAGTGGCCGCGTTGATGATTTACTTGTTATGAGAAATTGCTCCAGTTATCAGGAACCGGCATCGAGATGTGTGGAGGAAGGAAAGGGAGCAAAGGAGGGGAGGAAGGGGATATTTGGGAAGACGTTCACCGGTTTCCGGCGATCGACGGCGAAAGCTACCGGTTGGTTAGGCTGATGGCTTCGTTTTCTTTGATGTTTCTTTCCATGGTGGCTTCGATCGGTTTGTGATCGAGTATACCATACTACCTCGTTACTGAAGATTTCTTTTAGTTTCTTATCGAACTGTTTACCTATTTTAGCCAGAATTTTAGCTGGATTTAGCTTAAATCTTGCCAATCAGAATTTCTGGACTTTAATTTTTTTAATAAATCCGTTTTAGCTACATTATAATTAAATTTATAAAAAATTTCATCATATCTTTATGCAAAATTTATTAGGATGAATTTCTAAAGCAATTTAATTTATGTTGAAATTAATATTAATGTATAATATTTTGAATTATAATAATCTTAATATAAATTTTAAAATTTTAATTTCTCTTCTGATGCGTTTTGAATCATAATATTTTGGTATAGTTTTTTTCTTAAATTCTATATTGATTATGTCTCACTTTCATAAACTTAATTTTTTTTCTCTCTTAAATATTAAATTATAAAAAATAGTCAAATATTTTAATAGGATTTACTAAAAATTAACAATTATCATGCAAAACAATTCTTGAATTTTAATCCTCAAGATATACAAAATCTTGATTTATATAACTTATTAATATATTATAATATTTAGAATGATATCCTATATTCAAGTTTCATAGATGGCTTAAGCTGTCTTTAGCCAGATATTTGTTATTCTTGAATCCTCAGTTGTATGATTACTTCTTTTTTTTAATAGTGGTAATGATTTTTTTTTCTTATAATATAATCAATATAATTTTCAAAGCTATCTAGATCATTCTTTCCTCATATTTAGCATTCATTTGAAATAGCTTTCTTGCTGCTTTTTAAATCAACTTTTTAGTATAAAAATTTTTATTTCATAAAATTTTATTCTTAAAACTATTTTAAAAAACAATAAAAGAAAAATTGCATCAAACAAAACCTTAGCCTTCATTTGGGATAGCTTTCTTACTGCTTTATTCTTAAGATCATAATCATAGTTTTTATTTGGCCACTGATTTTATTAAATTTTTTATTAGAATGTTTTTTTATTTTTTCAAAAAAGCTATTTTATCTATAACAATTTTACAAGTATCTTTACAAAAAAATTGTAATCGTACCAAATAAATCCTTAGTCAACAATAATTCTTTTAAATTGGTGTCTAACTTGTTAACATTTCTCTCTTTCTCTCTCTCTCTCCATTTGGCAATTAGTCATTAGAGCCATGCATTATAACTAATGAAGTATTCAACGAAGCACAGCATTGACTCCACTTGACCAACATAGTACGCCATTTGCCAGACCTCAACTAGAAAAGCATATTTCATTAAAGACAAATTGATGAAGATGAACATATAACAAGATATTAGCATAAAAATAAAAGATTTCATAACTCGGTTGTTGAAGAAGATTATTTTCTATGATAGTAATTCGAGTCATATACTTAATGATTTATTGCTCATTACTTTCAACAAAATAATTTAGCATGAAAAACAATAGCTATTTATCATTGGAATCATTCTCATAGAATAATAGCTCCTTCAATGATGCATCAAGCATAATAATGATTTTGGCATCATTTTGATTTCCACCCAAGGATTCTTTAGGTAATCAATAAGAAATTCTTCGAGAAGTTCTTCTTTTATTAGCTTTTTAAGCAAAGCTTTCACAACTCGGCAACTGACTTAATTTATATTGGGCTTCTTCTAGCTTCTTCATAGATGTTGGTCATCTAAAGTGCTCCATATTCTAAATGGTCGCCATGACAGTAGACAGGAAATGCTGAATTCACTCTCTCTTTCGATTAGGCTTACACAAACACATCTTATCACCTCAGAGAAACACTTCATACTTCTAAAGTATTAATATGAATCATCCAAGATATGTAATTGAATATTTAGTGTATTTTATATATAAGATAATTTTTTTATTGTACGTTGAAATTATGTGCCCATCATGCTGCCACTCTAATTTAGCTAGGAGAATTGATAATAGGTAACAAATTAATGCTTATTAATTAGACTGTTTAGATTGCATTTGTCCTTGCTAGATCTCTATTATTGTTAGATTAGGCCAATTAGATCAACCCAAGATAATGGAACCATAAGATCTTAATTATGTTGATCATTCTTTCATGATTTTACCGACTTCTTCATCTAAAGATCAATAGACAAAGTTATGGAGACTTAGGCTTCCACTACAGGAAAACCTGTTTACGCCGGAAAAAACGCCGTAAACGTTACGTCGCATTATTCCGCCGGAAACTGCGCCGACAATGCCGGCGCAAACAAATCCGCCGGAAATTCCGACGGTAATCACGTGTTTTCCCGTAGTGTTCGTTTGGGACGGCTTTCTTACTGCTTCATAAAGTAGCTTTCTAATACAAAAATTTTAATTTTTTCACTAGAAGTTGCTTTTAGAAGTAGTAAGAAAGTTGGCTTCATTTGGGACGGCTTTCTTACTACTTAAAGCGACTTTTAAGTTCAAGAATTAAAATTTTAATACTAGAAAGCTGCTTCAAGAAGCAATAAGATAGTCGTCCCAAACTAAGTTTTACTGTTATGGAAATTTTTTTTACTTTCATTTCAAATTAATTAGATTATCATTATGTAGCACCAATATAATGTAATAGTTTAGATTAGATCCCAACTATTTTTTTCCTTCTATTATATAAATCTAGAGATGTGTGTTAGGAGTAACAATCCCTCGCGCGCCTTGAAAGGAATAATCAAGTATTCTTTTTAATGATTTAATAAGAGGAAAATCTAATGGAATTTGTTGGAAATATAAACCAAAATTAATATTTAAGTTTTTTGTGTATCTAGTAAATTGTATTGAAGAAAAATCTAGAAAATGTAATAACTTTTGGTGATTGGTTGTTGAGTCTTTATTATATAAATCTCTAGAATATGTTTCTAGAAATGTCTTTGTACTAGTATAAAAAGGCATTGAGACTTGTCATATGGATGTAAGAGAGAAAATTTTATAATAGAAGTTCCTCTTGTTTTTATCTTCTTCCACTCATTTAGAATAATTTCTCTCTAACAAAGTGGTATCAGAGCTAAGTTCGATGGCAAGTAGTATGAATCTACAAGTGCCTCGTCTCACAAAGGAGAACTATGAGAATTGGAGTCTTCAAATGAAGGTACTATTTGGCTCTCAAGATATTTGGGAGATAGTTGAGAAAGCCTATGTCGAGCATCATGATGAAGCGGTATTATCAACAGTTCAAAGGGAACTGTTGAAAGAAAGTAGAAAGAAGGATAAGAATGCGCTCTTCTTCATTTATTAGGCACTTGATGAGGCAAACTTTGAGAAAGTTGCCAGTGCATCTACCTCCAAACAAGCATGGGAGATACTTCAAGTTGCATACAAAGGCATAAACAAGATAAAGAAGATTCGACTTCAAACTCTCCTAGCCAAATTTGAGGCACTTCAAATGAAGGAAGCAGAAAATGTGGAGGACTATTTCACAAGAGTCTTGACAATCGTCAATCAACTACAAAGGTATGGAGAACCATTAGAAGATATTCGAGTGATAGAAAAAATTATACTCTCGGTATATGATAAATTTGAACATATTGTCGTAGCTATTGAGGAAGCTAAAGATTTAGAGACAATGAATGTTAATGAACTAATGGGTTCTTTAATGGCTTATGAGCAAAGAAAAAATAAGATAAAGCAGGATACTATCGAACAAGTTCTTCAATCAAAGCTCACATTAAAAGGTAATAAAGACGACACAAAAAATGAAGATAATTCAAATGATCGAGACATTTATGGACAAGGCCATGGTCGAGGTCGCGGTCGTGGTCGTGGCTTTGGAAGAGGCCGAGGATGTGGACAACAACGTGGAGGATATTAAAGAAATAATGAAGAAAATCAAAACTCAAGAAATGAAGAGTGGAAGAAAGAGCCAAAATATCAAAGGTACAAAAAAATCTCATGTTCGTTGTTATATTTGCAAGAAATTTGGTCATTATGCTTTTGAATGTTATCATAATCAAGAGAAAGTCAATCTTGCTAAAGAGAAGGAAGATGATCCAGTCTTATTATTAGCATTGAAAGGAGAAGAAGATGAAAAAGAAAATAATTGGTATTTAGATACTGGAGCAAGTAACCATATGTGCCGAGACAAAAACATGTTCGTAGAAATGGAGGTGATGGAGAGTCAAATTTATTTTGACGACTCTTCAAAAATTATGGTAAAAGAAAAAGGTAAAATCCTTATTCTTCTTAAAGATGAAACCCATCAATTTATTTCTGAAGTTTATTATGTTCTGGATATGAAAAGCAATATTTTAAGCTTGGGGCAATTACTTGAGAAAGGATTTGACATTCATATGAAGGATAAAAAGATCACAATTAAAAATAATTCAAATGAATTAATTGCCCAAGTGGAGATGACAAGAAATAGAATGTTTATTCTTAATATAAAAAATGGAGTGATGAAATATTTAAAGACATGTGTGAAAGATCAATCACGGCTTTGGCATATGAGGCTTGGGCATTTAAATTTTGGAGATCTTAATAATATGTCGTGAAAAGGATTGGTGCATGGCTTGCCAGATATCAATCATCCAAATCAAATTTGTGAAGGTTGTGTATTTGGAAAACAACCAAAAAAGAGTTTTCCAAATGAAGCAAGCTTTAGAGCAAAAAAACCTCTTCAATTAATCCACACGGATGTATGTGGACCCATTGCTCCAGCATCTTTTGGTAAGCATCGATGTTTCTTAACTGTTATTGATGATTATTCAAGAAAAACATGGTATTTTTTGAAAGAGAAATCAAAAGCTTTCACTATATATAAGAAATTCAAAACAAGTACAGAAAAAGAAAGTGGATTTTTAATAAAATCCATCAGATCAGATCGAGGCGGTGAATTTACGTCCAAAGTATTCAAAGAATATTGTGAAGAGCATGGCATTCGACATCAATTAACAGCACCATTTTCACCCCAACAAAACGGAGTAGTGGAGAGGAAAAATCATACCATTCTTAATATGGTACGAAGCATGATCAAAAGCAAGAGTATGCCTAAAGAATTTTGGGTCGAGGCGGTGACATGTGCTGTCTATACACTCAATCGATGCTCAACTTCAAGCTTACAAGATATGACACCACAAGAAGCATGGACAGGAAGAAAGCCAAATATATCTCATTTGAAGGTGTTTGGGAGCATTGCATATGCACATGTCCCTAAACAAAGAAGGACTAAGGTGGATGATAGAAGCTCCAAACTCATCTTCATTGGGTATCAATCTAAATCTTATAAATTATTTGATCCCAAAACTTCAAAAATTATTTTTAGCAAGGATGTTGAGTTTGATGAAGAAGGAGCATGGAATTGGAAAAATAAAGACACTCAAAAGGAAGAGCAAGTACCGGTGGAGCTACAAGATGAAGAGAAATTATCTACAAACTTACAAGATTCATATTCTCCAAGTACTTTTGAAGATAATCAAAGGTAAAGGAAGACAAGAAATTTAAGAGAGCTTTATGAGGTAACTGACGAACTTCATTTTATTTGCTTACTTGCAAATAATGAACCAATTGAATTTGAAGAAGCCATAAAAGATGAACGATGGAGAAATGTTATGGATGAAGAGATCAAATCTCTAGTAAAAAATGCAACATGGGAGCTCACAACATTACCAAAAGGACATAAATCTATTGGTGTAAAATGGATATATAAAGTGAAGAAAAATGCAAAAGGTGAAGTAGAAAAGTACAAGGCACGACTAGTAGCAAAAGGATACAAGCAGAAAGAAGGCATCGACTACAATGAGGTATTTGCTCCAGTTATTTGTATGTAAATTATTCGCTTGATTATTTCTCTTGCTTCACAAAATAATTGGTCTATTTATCAAATGGATGTTAAATTTGTATTTTTAAATGGAGTCATTGAAGCAGAAGTTTATGTCGAACAACCATTGAGATATATTAAAAAAGGGCATGAATCAAAAGTTTGTAAATTAAAAAAATCTTTATATGTGTTAAAGCAAGCTCCAAGAGCATGGAATGCAATAATTGATTCATACTCCAAACAAAATGATTATATACAATGCCCTTATGAGAATGCTCTCTATTTGAAGAAATGTAATAATGGAGATATTACTTGTTTGTTTATATATGAATGATCTTATCTTTAATGGCAATAATCCACTTTTAATCAAGGAGTTTAAGCAAACGATGTTAAAAGAATTTGAAATGACAGATTTTGGACTCATGTCATTTTTTTCTCGGAATTGAAGTAAAGCAAAATAAAGAAGGAATTTTTATCACATAAGAAACATATGCAAAGGAAGTTCTAAAGAAATTCAACATGGAGAATTGTGATCCAGTAAGTACTCTAATGGAATGTGGAAGCAAACTATCAAAAAAAGAAAAAGGGAAGACAGTCGATCAACCTATGTTCAAAAGTTTGATCGAAAGCCTGAGATATCTAACAAGTACAAGACAAGACATTCTATATGCAGTCGAAATTGTTAGCCGCTTCATGGAAAATCCCACTGAGACACACTTAAAAGAAGCCAAGATAATTCTTTGATATATTAAAGGTACACAATGTCACGACCCAACCTGACCGGAATGAGTCCCATCGCGTCGAGTCGCAATATATAAATCCAGGATCTAGCTTTGGAATTTGGTTTCATACTTTCTTTCAAATAATCAAACAGAAAACACAGAGCTACTATAAACTTTCAATATACATAAATTCATCAACATTTCTTCTCATTCTTCAAAATAATCATATATATTACAGTGCATGGCTATAATAGAAAGTACATAACATAATAGAAAAGTCATGACTATACAAAAATCAAAAGTACAAAAATACCTAATCTCAGATTAGACACGGAACAGCTAGTCCAAAACTTCTTTCCCTTTTCCAGAACTTGAAAACCATACAGATAACAAGAATGAGTTAACAGATTAGCAAGACTACACTAGCTAATCAAAATCTCCAGAAACTCACATCAAAATCATCTGAACAGATCATTCAAGTAGCCGTACAAAATTCAGATAATCGTATAGAAACTCATATAATCAAACAAAATACATATACTCGTACAAAATAGATAATCAAACATAAATCAAATAACTGATACAGAAGAACTGAATTCATTTCATATAGCAGAATTATTCAAATTAGATTTCAAATCAGAGTTCAGATCATATTTCAAATCATAGATCACAAATCACATATCACAGAATCGTACAATTCATAAAGCACATTGTCAAAGCAGATAAGGTCACATATTACATATCCCTGACCCAGATAGAATCTCAACGGATTATGGCCCCTTATGTCTCTCTTCCCTAACACATACAGAATCTCAAAGGATTCTAGCCCCTTATGCCTCCCTTGTGCTTACAGCACCAGAATATATCAGATCAGATCAAAATTTATTTTCAAATTCCCGGACACTAATAGAATCTCAAAGGATTCCGGCCCCTTATAACTCCCTTCCCTGACACAGACAGAATCTCAAAGGATTCCGACCCCTTATAACTCCCTTCTGATAGTATTCAAACACATCAAATCATCAAATTCAGAAAAATTGGATTACATTAGAAGAATGTTCAGCGGTATAACGGCAGTCCACAGAAGTTTTAACATATCAAATTCACAGTTTTAGAAAATTATCAAATTACCACATATAGTGTAAAACATCATTTCAAGACTTTCATTGTACTGAAGCAATATTTTTCAACATCCAGATAATTTCTATTCGATAAAAACTCCGCAGAATTCTAACTACCTGGTGAAAACTTTCTAGAAAATACTCAAAATATGCAAAAACATCATCTCTACAACATACCAAAAGTTATGCGGTAAAAGTTTCGTCGATACAAATATATAACACTTTTAGGCTAACGGAAACTTAAATCGAAATAAGAAATCTGTCAAACACCACATTTCTGAAAATTGAGAAAGGCATAAAGTGCCTTACCTCGAATAGATCAACTTTTCCAACTATGGCGACGGACGAAAACGGACCAAAGTCGCCCAAAATCCACTTTTTCTTCCTTTTTCTCTATTTTTCTCTCTCCTCGGCTTCCTCTCTCTTCCAGAATGACACTGTTCAGATGTTTATCAAACAGGATCGTCCATGACGATGTCCCCGATCGTCCCGGGATGATCTCCTCTAGACACGGATCGTACGGACGAAAATTAATTCCAATTCTTTCGTCCCTGGACGAGTTGCTCTCTAGAAAAATTTTGTATGGACGAACCTACCTTCGTCCTAGGACAAATCTCTCATTCACCAATTTATAACTAATCGTCCCGGACGATTTCCACTTTTTCCGGACGAACCTGGAAGGAAAACAAAAGAAAACTGGCTTTCGCACACAAAATCATGGACTTTTTATATTCTCATTCTAACGAATTTTAACTTTCAGGATATTCAGATAGTGATTGGGCTGGAGATCAAGACGATAGAAAAAGTACAAGCAAATTTTTTTTATGGGTGACACTGCATTCTCATGGATCTCATAAAAACAACCAATTATTGCTCTATCTACTGGTGAAGCTAAATATGTTGGTGCATCATCATGTGTATGTCATGCAATATGGCTAAGGAAGCTACTGAAAGAGATTGAATATTCTCAAGGCGAAGCTACAAAAATCTATGTTGATAATAAGTTAGCAATTGCATTATCAAAAAATCCACTTTATCACAAGAGAAGCAAACATATTGATGTTCGTTTTCATTATATAAGAGATCAGGTCAAAGATAAAGAAGTTCAAATGGAGTATGTGAAATCAGAAGATAAAATTGCAGATATTTTCACAAAGCCATTAGCTGCAGAACAGTTCATAAAATTAAAGATACTTCTTGGAGTGGTTGATAAAAATTTTGGTTTAAGGGGGAGTGTTGGAAATATAAACCAAAATTAATGTTTAAGTTTTTTGTGTATCTAGTAAATTGTATTGAAGAAAAATCTTGAAAATGCAATAACTTTTGGTGGTTGGTTGTTGAGTCTTTATTATAGAAATCTCTAGAATATGTTTCTAAAAATGTCTTTGTACTAGTATAAAAAGGCATTGAATCTTGTCATATGGATGTAAGAGAGAAAATTTTATAATAGAAGTTCCTCTTGTTTTTATCCTCTTCCACTCATTTAGAATAATTTCTCTCTGACAGAATTCCCATGGAGGAGATTTTAGGAGAGTGGATTTAGGCCATTATTTTTTAGTTATAACAAGTGCAATTTGTAATTCTTTCTTGCTTTTCTTAGTTACTTTTGGGATCTATTAACTTAAACATTCTAATGTGAATTTTGTTCCAATTTTGAATATAAATTAAAGTATATATATATCAACAACCTGATTCACCTCCCAAGCACTTTTGTTGTTAACTTTCTATAAAGTTTATTTGATGCTCGGATGAGATTTAATTATTAATTTTTTATTGTTAACATGTTTAATAAAATTGCATCATTACATCTTGGTAAGAGGAGCACACATAATAAGAAGTACTAAGAATTACATTTCATCATGTATGGAAGTAGTTTGTGTACCTTTGTATATCATTCATGATAAAGGAAATATATTTCAAAACCAATTTTTATCTTTTTGAAAATGATGGCTAAAAGTTAAAGAAAATCATTTTCTTCCACCTGCAAATTCATTGTCAGACCAAGATAATAATCAAAATTATAATGAAGATTTTATAAGGATTCAAGGCCAAGCATCCCAAAACTAAGGTTATTACTCCTTACATCAAAATTTCCTATATAGAGATATTGATGGCTTAACTTTGAAAATTTCATTTGAGATTTCTTTTAGACTTCTACATCAAATTCCTGTAAACTTATAATTATTTATTAGATTTTCTACGGAAGGAACCAAAGAGGAACTTGTGGATAAGAAATTAAGCTTAAAATTTCCTAGAAAAAGTCTAATAGGTCCAAAATTAGTATGTTCAAGCTTTAAGAAATAATGAGAAAGTTAAATGACTCGTAGAAAAAAAAAAATGAGACACCCATACTGTAATAATCTGAATATTTTTTAATGATTTTATTTTAAATGAAAAATGTGAATTTTAGTGTCGTGCATTGTCGAATAAGAGAGTGGAAAGAGAGAGAATGTTGTTCAGTACATTTTCATCCATCAATTTTGTTCAGAGATTTCTTCTAGTTGTTGTATGTAACTCAAATCTCATTTTAATTTTCAAAGATTTTGATTATTATATAGATTTTCTTGTAATTAGTAGAATTTATTATTTACTAATGTATTTTGATTATAGCATTTGAATAAGCAAGAAAGGCTAACTATCAATACTATAAAATTGGTTGGCTATTAAAATAAAATACCCTACGTAGGAGGGTGGATCATGGACATTTCTTTAACGATAATTTGTGATGTTATCCCGGTTGAAGCTTGTAATGGATGACCAGTTACGCCGATGTGCAGAGAGTGATAACTCTTTATTGATTTAATGAAGTTGTCATTGTAAAAAATTATATTAATAGACTTTAAGAGAATTGAATAGCAAACTTAAACAAATAATGTATATGCAATACCTCGAATATAAAATCTTTTGATTAGCCCATATTTTTTCTAATCGCTCGAGTCGCTGAATTATGTCATCATGAGGGTAGGCAGGGTAGGCTGATGCAAGTGGTGGTATTGGTGACGGTGCAAGTCCACCTGCAGGAGCAGCTTCCCCTTCTTCAGCAAACTCTTGCTCATCGTGCTCGTGCCCTCGATGGAAAAGGATACAGAAGGAGGCATCCATATAAAAGGTGGAAACATTATCGGGAGGAGCAGGATAGTTTATTTGGTATTTTTTAAATTTCTAAGATATATCATATGATGTGTCTTAATGCAACATTTTGCATTCTTCGTGTACTGGGATGTTGAATATGAGTTATATTTTGGATATAATCAAGAATCATTTGGACTTCATCAAATTCGGTATTCGATATTATTAGGTAGGTGACTACTGAAACAAGTACGGTTATGTTAACTCGATTCCCAGCTTTGGGCATAATTGAGGTTGAAAGGACACGCTGGATAACCCATGCATTCTAATTTAAGGTGTGGCATCAATAATATTATTTTAGAGGTTTAACTTAACTTTTATCAGCATGTTCAATGGAGTTCTAGTAAACCTTGTATTATCACCATTGAACAACATAGAGGTCCCTTTTGCCTCAATAGGGATCCCTTTTGCCCCATCTACCATATAGACATCATGTCTTTGGGGACCCTTTTTCCCCACTTATGATGCAGATTTATACATGGGGACCATTTTACCCCACATGTATTAATAAGTTGTATATCATTTTATAACTAAACTTTACTAATTTGATATTTAGTAGAATTTACATATTCATAATTCATACATACTTATTATGGTTGCAAATATTCAATAATTTTTATAACCATATAGTCTATCATGTCCCAATGCAAAATGGTGATAAATTATTAGAATAAAATTTTATATAAATTGATAAGAATAAATAATGTATTATTTTATGTGATATAACTTCAGTAAAATATATTATTTTAGATGTGTTCTGCAGAAAAAAATATAAAAATGGCATAAAATTCTAAGTATTACCCAGCGCCACGATATTAGATGAATCAACACCGCAGCACCAAGAAGGACACCATTGGGGCGCCACAATATTAACATGGCAGAGTAAACTTCTTTATTTGACAGCAAGACGATGTCAAAATGATCATCTTGGCAACATCATGTTCACTGTTGTCAAGCATCGCTACATCATACTCTATCACGTATTGGTGCCAAATTTTCCACTCGGGCACTGCAGTTTTCAAAAGTCAGTAGAGCCGCAACATAGCAATTATAACTTCCAAAGGACATGATATACCAGCTAAGCGATGTGATTGTTCAGAAAATAACCAATTCATGTTAGCAAGCGTCGCGGCGAAGCAAAAACATCGGCACAGTGGCAGCGATCTTTCAAGAATCCAGTGTTTGTTTCCTAATTTGTTTCTATAAATATTCATCATATTATGTTTGTAAGAGAATGCAATCAGTTGTCTAATTTCAATATTTTTAGAGTACTTTTTTATATCTCTCTTAGAGTCAATTCTAAAAGAGACTAGAGAAGTGCTAGATAGAATTATTATAGTATTTAATCAGTGTTTGTATGAGCAACTCTGTACTTTACGAAAGATTGAGTGTAGAGGAGATATATTGATCCTTCATGGTGAAATTTTCTCTTGTTTTTTTATTCTTTCATGATTTCAATGAAAATAAATTTGTTTATATTTCCTTTCATGTATGGCTAATTCTCTAATTTTGTATTGAAGATGTAGGGAACATAGTAAATACTAATTAAGATTCTTGTATTCTAAAGTTCAATAATATTTTCAATATTTTTTCACCTTTTATTTAATGAATATAGTGGTCATATGTGTAATTAAAACATAGTGTGATGTATAGCCCCAATGAAAGAATGCATTAACAACTATTAATATTAAATAGTATGTTTGTATACAAAGATGTATGATGTAAAATATGTTATATTCTTAATAAGATGATATAATTGTAGGAGGTCAGTAGATATCATTTTTACCCCTACAACCTCAATAGAGATCTATGAATGTATGTGCTCTAAATCACATTACAAATAAGAATTTCATTTAGAATGATATGCAATGTATATTCATCATTCTAAAATACTTTAATTAAATATTATATCCATTATTTTTACTATTTTTAATTAGTGATTGAATCTCCACGACCAATATTTATATTTCAATAGGATAGTTTTATAATTAAAGTAAACAGTAGTAGTTGATTGCTAGAAAGCAACATCCTTATGGGTTCGACACTCTAGTCTATCATTTTATTACTTGATTTGACACACATATTTGCATATATTAAGTGGAGTTTGTTATTTTTACATATCAAAGAAAACCTAGCATGGTTTAGAGGAGATAGGGCCTTAAACATTTTCTTATAATTCAAAAGTGCACTCCATATCCCCCATTAATTTTTGGCATCATTGTCGATGAAGTTTTTTTTTTTTCATTTTTTAACTATATGGTTGAATTAATGGCATAATTAGACTTACTTATATCCTTTATTTTATTTGATTTATTAGTGATTGCATTTGTTGTTATCTTAAATAGTTTGAATCTTTTTTGTGTTAATAAGTAGAGTGCCATAGTGGTACTTATTTGAGCGCTATCATTCAAGTCAAAATGGCGTGCCTATTCCAAAAGTTGAAAGTATATTGTACATTTATAACTTTAATTATACAAAATTTGTGAGCGCCATGATGTTACTAACCAATGTCGTAATGTTGGTATGTATCATAATTGTTTCATTTATAATGTCACAGCTATTTCCTTCCATAAGCGCTGCAGCATTTACACGTTCAAAATGTCGAAGCAATTGTCTTTTCAAAAGTGATGCTCCAAATTCTAAAAAAATAGCATCGCTACGCCACGTGTCTTGAATCGTTGTAGCACTTATAAGTTGATCATTTTGTCATTATGTTCATATATTGAGTATCGCATCATAATTTCTCGTAGCGCCATAGCACTTCATCAACATTTTCATGTTATAAGTAGGGGATCCATTTTCATTCCATTCATATCTTCCATTTCCTTTAAATTATTCTCTTTTCTTTGAAATCCTCTCTAGAATAATGGCTCCTAAATTGTTTGGCAAGAATAGGGCTTCTTCTTCTTTTGACAAGAGCGGATTCATCTATGTTAATGCTGAATTTAGATTTGCTAATTCAGTTGTAAACAAGAAACTGATTCTAGAATGAGGTTTTTACATTTTTACTTAACCCATTTAAGAAATCTTGGCGAGTATAGGCTAGAAAAATTTATGTGAAGAGCCATATGCTGCTATTATTAATATTATTCAAGACTTTTTTGTAAATGGAAAAGAGGCAGTGAATAATGGATGTTATGTTCGAGGTAAGGGGGTCCCTTTTGATTCTATAGCTATTAAAAAATTTTATAGACTTGGGGACATTTAATTTGATGAATACAATACCTTTTTAAATACACCTATAAATTCTAAAGAGATCTTGAATATTTTTGTGGACCTAATAATGGAGCTCAGTGGAAAAAGAAAGAAAATAGAATCATCAATTTTTTTTGCCTCTTATAAGACTCAAACTTCCAAAGTCTAGCATTATTTCATTTCTGCTCTTATGTTACCTGCTCGAAATATCAGTGAAGTCACCCATGATAGTTCCCTTCTGACCTATTCAATTCAAATGGGATATTCCATTTATGTAAGTAAACCAATTTTTTCATCTCTTATATATATATATATATATATTAAGGATACTACATCTATTCGGTTAGGTTCTCTTACATATGCTTTGTGTGTAGCAGCAGATGTTAGGGGGAAATAGAATGAAGAGTAGCTATTCCCCATTCAGGCTCTCACAAAAAAAATTTATTTTAAGCAAGCAGGAAAAGATGAGAAAGATGGTGATTTCAGTGAAACAACACTACGAGAAAACATGTGAATATTGTCGGATGTTATGGCGGAATTTTTGTGCGTCGGTAACGACGGCGTTTGCACCAGTGCATTATGCGAAGGAAGAATAACGGCATTTTTTCCGATGCATCTATCGACGAAAATTTTTCGACATCCAATGCGCTGGTGGTGATGTCAGAATATACCAGCATTTCATTCTTACCAGCAAAAATAGCCTGGTGCATTTACCAGCGGATAAGACGACAGCCATTTCAAACTCAATGACTTGTAACCGACGCAAAAGATGCCGAAAACTATTCTGGCGTACAGTACGCCGGAAATTCCACCGGCGAAAGCCCTATTTCCTAACCCGAGCCCGTCTGGCTGCTCATTTTATTTTGCCATTTCTCGCATCTCCGCTCTCTCTCTCATCGCCCCACTGTAGATCTCCTTTGCTGAGCCTTCTGGACGTTCGCGGGACGTCGCCGATGATCACCGCATTTGTCGCTGGCAAAAAAAGACTAGTTTCGCAAAAAACAACTGTCAGTTTTCTCCACCTCCCAATTTTCTACCGCCTCATGATTTCATCGATTGTAAGAATTTTCTTCATGTTACTTATTATTAGACATTTGCCAGAGGATGCACATATTAGATGTTTTTTTGTTGATAAACAAAGAGCCAATATTTTTCAAAATCAATTTGGATTCATGCCGAGTAGGTCTATTATGGAAGCCATACATTTATTGAGAGGTATGACGGAGAAATATAGAGAGAATAAGGAGGCTCTACATATGATATTTGTTGATTTAGAGACAGCATATGATAAAGTTCAAAGAGGAGTGCTATTGAGAGTTCTTGCAAAAAAGAAAATAGTTAATAGCGCTTATATTCAAATCATTAAAAATATGTATGCATGAGCTATTACTTGTGTTAAAACACAAGGTGGTTTGACAAAGTAATTTCCTATTTTGGCTGGATTACATCAAGGATAAGCCTTAAGTTTATATCTTTTTTACTTTAGTCATAGATGTTCTCACTAGACATTTACAAAAGGATATACGTTGGTGTATGCTTTTTGCTGATAATATTCTGCTTGTTAATAAGACTAGAGATGGAGTTGAAGGTAAACTTGAATTATGGAGGTCAACCTTAGGGTAAAGGTTTTCTCTCTAATCTTATCTAACACTGGAGCTATTCCAACTTTTCCATGTATGTATATGCTCATTTCGTATACTATCTCTAAGGATCAAGCCACTCATCCACCTAAGCATCCTCATCTCTGCAACACTTAACTTAGTATTATGCTTTCCTTTTAATAGCCAACATTCGGCACCAAATATAAAGAATTGCAGGTCTCACCGCCATCTTATAGAATTTTCCCTTAAGTTTTAGGGAGACTTTTCTACCTCACAACAAGCCCGATGCATTCCTCCACTTTAACCATCCAACTTGAATTTTACTGTTAATATCCCCATCAATTTCAGCATCACTTGAATTCTACTATTAATATCTCCATATATTCAGTTTTAGATCTACTAAAGCGAAAACCTTTATACTCTAAAGTTGACCTCCATAATTCGAGTTTACCTTCAAGTCCCTCTCACTAGGTCAATACGATGAGAATATAAGATTAAGAAAGTGAGGGAGGGAATGAGATCGAAGAAGGGGGAGAGAGAGAGAGAGGTAGAGAGAATAAATAGTTAATATATGAATGTCACATAAATTATTATAATTCATTACTTATCTGCTCTTATATGTAAGTTATGGATATTAGAAATCAAAAAAGTTGGATGTATAACCGATTGGTGCAAGTACAAAAAATATTAACGGATGAATTCATTAATGGGGTGAACATTTTCATTCAGCAAGCGAAACAACTACCCAGCTTCATATCAGATGGAATGTTTCAATGTCCATATTCTAAACATAAAAATCTAATGCACCTAAGACTAGATGATATAACTGTTGATCTGTATCGCAAAGGATTCATACCACGATATTGGTATTAGACTTCTCATGGTGAGTATGAGCTATATTTTGATTCTCAATGCGGTCCTTCTACAAGTACTAATGTAGCTGAGGCTAAAAATATCTGACCAAATCTTGAGGAATTAGTTCATGATGCAACTGGAATATAATATGAACAAAATACATAAGAGTTACTAAATAAGGAGGCATAGAATTTTTATAATTTGTTGCATGCTGCCCAACAACCAATCTGAAAAGGGTGCACCACTCACTCAGAGTTATTTATTGCTGTGAAGATGTTAAGTATCAAGGTAGAATATAATGTTACTCGTGGATATTTTAATCAATTCATTGGGCTGCTTAAGGAAACCAATCTGACATATAATATAATTCCTACTGATCTATATCGGACAAAGAAGTTAATTTCCAAACTTGGTTTGTCATACACAAAGATATAATATTATGTCAATGGATGCATGTTATACTTTAAAGAAGATTTCTCAGATATTGCATGCCTTCATTGCAATGTACTGAGGTTTAAACCAAAATCTGAAAATAGAAGGAAGCAGATGGATGTGCCTGTCAATAGGATATTTTACTTACCAATAATTTCTAGACTACAATGGCTATATATATATCCATGAGATCTGCTGCACATATAAGATGGCATAATGATCACATTCCGCAAGAAGGTGTTATTACACATCCATTAGAAGTAGTTGCTTGGAGACACTTTGATCGTACACATCCCACATTCACGGCAGAACCAAGAAATGTAAGATTAGGTTTATGTGCAGATGATTTTACTCCATTCAGTCAGTCTACTACACCTTACTCATGATGGCCCGTGATACTCACTCATTACAATCTTCCTCTATAGTTGTGTATGACTACTCCTTATATGTTTCTGACACTTATCATTCCAGGGCCATATAATCCAAAAGTGAAGATTGACGTATTCTTACAACCGTTAATTGATTATTTAAGTTTATTATGGGAAGAGGGAGTAAGTATATATGATATCTCCACCAAACAGAACTTCACACTAAGAGCAGCATTACTTTGGACAATTAGAGACTTTCCTACATATAGAATGCTCTCAAGTTGGAACACTTCAGGCAAGTTAGCTTGTCCATATTATATGAAACATAAAAAATTATTCACTTTTAAGTATGGTAGGAAGAACACTTGATTCGATTGTCATCGCATATTTTTATCTCCAAGTCATCCTTTCAGGAGAAATAAAGATGTTTTTACAAAAAATAAAATGGTGATATTTCAACCTCCTCCAAGATTAAGTAGTGAAAAAATATTTGAAAGAGTGAGGTTCATGCCCACAATAGTGGATTCTCCAATATTAGCTGAGTTCAGATTACCAGGATATGGTGTCAATCATAATTGGACCAAGAAAAGTATTTTTTGGTCGTTGCCATATTTGAAAAAAAATCTGATTAGACATAATTTGGATGTTATGCATATAAGAAAAATATTTTTGATAATATTTTCAATACAGTTATGGACATCAAAGATAAATCGAAAGATAATATAAAAGCAATGATGGACTTAAAGGAGATTTATAGAAGGAAAGCATTAGAATTGAAGGATGGTGGAGGTGAAAATTTTCTCAAACCAAAAGCTCTATTCACATTAACTTTAGAGAACAAAATGAGCAATTTATGAATGGGTAAAGACCCTACGACTACCTGATGGATATTCTTCCCATCTAAGTAGGTGTGTTGACATAAGATCAAGGAGATTATTCGAATTGAAAAGTCATGATTGTCACATCTTCATGCAATGTATACAACTAACTGCTTTTACTTATCTGTAATATCAAATTTTAAAGGCCTTGATTGAGCTAAGTGTATTCTTCAAATATTTATGTTCTTCTAAACTAAATGTAGGGAACTTGATTCTTATGAATCAGCAAATTCCTTTCATTCTATGTCAACTTGAGAAAATATTTTCTCCAGGATTTTTTGACTCTTTGAAGCATCTACTAGTACATTTATCATATGAGGCTATGGTCAGTAGACCTGTTTAGTATCGGTGGATGTATCCTTTTGAGAGATATTTAAATAAACTTAAGAATACCGCTAACAATAAAGCACGTCCCGAAGGCTCTATCTGTGAAGCATATTTAACATATGAGACAACTCAGTTTTGCTCGTATTACTTTGAAACAATGTTTTAATTAGGTGAAAGTACAACACCTCAAAATGTTGGTAAATCCTCTAATATATATGTATTCAGTGGAAGTGGTGAACCTGTAGGTGCTAGCACCGTCCATTATTAGATCGATAAGGAGATGACAATTATCACATTATATATCTTGCTTAACTGTGATGAAGTTGAGCTGTATCTCGAGTAAGCATGAGTTAATTTGTTCATTTTTTCATTATTCTTAACTTTGTTCTAAACTCAAAAGTTTATAGGAGGTTCATTGATGGTTTAAGTACATCAGAAGAAGGAGAAGTCGAGAAGATTGT
Organism: Dendrobium catenatum; assembly: GCF_001605985.2. NCBI lineage: Eukaryota > Viridiplantae > Streptophyta > Magnoliopsida > Asparagales > Orchidaceae > Dendrobium > Dendrobium catenatum. The sequence continues at coordinate 81,458 of NW_021318688.1, forward strand.
GGAAAAAGAATTCACTGCTTGGTTTAAAAATATGGTATATTTTGAATAATTGGTTTTAATTAGTTAGTACTGTATGCAATAAACATAATAATAATAACATCTTTTTCATTTAAAGGTACTCATTGAAGACAGTGATTTGCAGTATCAAGGGCTATTTGAATTAGCTTTGGGACTAAATAGATTAGTTAAATGTTATCAAATATTTTTGGTCAATGGTTATAAATTTCAAACAAAAAATTAATGTGAATGTAGGAAGACATAAAATTTTGATATATGTGTAAGAGGGAACACCCATACAGGGGAAGATTCTGATTACTACGGGGTATTACAAGAAATATTAGAGGTGGAATATCTCGATCACAGGAATATTGTGTATCCCTTTAATTGTGAATGGTTTGATATAGTTCAAAATAGAAGCATAAGAGTACATCTAATTTACAGTATAACAAAAGTAAAGCGGGGTAAGAGATATGCAAAGTTTGACCCATTCATCATTGCTAGTCAGGCAAGACAAGTCTATTATGCTAACTATCCAAGCAGATTACGATTCAAACAGGATTGGCTGGTAGTTATGAAGACAAAACCAAAGGGAGTAATTGAGAAAATCACTTCAATACCATCAGCACATCAAGAAGAGAATATGTCAAATTTAAAAATTCTTTCAATTAATGTGGATGACCAAATTCGAATGAATGAGAGCGAGTTGTAGTTAGAGGAGGTAGATTTAACCATAGAGAAAAGTAATGATGAATCTGATAGTGCTGAAAAATGTATCATCATATGAAAGTGAATAAATAAATGATGAGTTAACATAAGGTAAATTAATTTTTTTTGTTACTTCACTGCATTTATTTTATTGTTACTACACTGCATTTTATTTTATTGTTATTGTTGCATTATTTTATATTATATTTTTATTATAACTCATATTTTTAATATTTCTTTTTTTTTATGTACAGATGGCTTCAAGTGAAAAGCCTAATAGAGGATTTATCAAACATATTTTTAATAAGCACATTAAGAAGATCGCTACAGCTGGACCAGCTAGTCCAATACGTACTGAGGGGACCACTTCATCTTAGCCTGCTACAAAGTCTCAGCCTGCTACACATACTCATCCTACCACTCAGCCTTTACCCACTTCTAGAGCCAGTAGCCCACAGTTTTACTCAGCAGACCCCCAATTTCCTTCACCAAATCCCATGCAGAGTACTCCTTTCTACCCATACTACCCACCCCCACCTTATGCTGGTGCCCCTCCTACTTATTCATATCCACCATATGTTCTACCATATTATCCCCCTCAGCCTGCTACAAGTGAACCTTCGACACCAACTGAACCGAAGCAAGTGGCAGATGGTCAAATGTTGATAGCACCTGAGGGTGACACGTACGTACATTCTCTTTTATTTAAGCTAATGAACATATTTATTTTATATTATATATTTTTCTTTGCTAATCTTATTTTTGTTTATTCTAACCATCAAAACAACCGACACATAAAATACGGGACATCATACGAAGCAAGTTTGACGCTCCTTATATTTCTTGGAAAAAAGTCCCTAAAGAAGTCCGGGAAATGTGGTTTAGAGAGTTTGAGGTATTTTTGGGTATTATTTTTTATGTTATGCCTAATTATATGATTTATTCTTTTTTACTTAAGCTAACAAACATATATATTCTATATTTTATGTTTTTGAATGCAGAAAGATTTTTGTTGGCTGCCTCAGCACAATGACAAAATTAGAAAGAATTTTATGAAGCGTGGGTCCACTCGGATGCGTGACATGTTCACAGACATTAAAAAGTCTGGTGAGTGACCATTGTGAATTGGAGAGACTTTGTGGGCTGATTTGAACACTGCTTGGGGCAGCACAAAGTATAACAGGAGGAGGGATCAAAATCGACAAAACAGAGCTTCTGATGTTGGGGGCTTAGGTTGTTCCCTTTATACTGGCGGCTCCATTCCACATACTGAGCACAGGCGAAGTTTGGTGATAAATTTTAAAAACTTTTTAATTTTTTTCTTTAATAGAAATATTAATAGAATTCTCTTACAGAAAAAGATGTTGGGTAGAGAACCAACTCCTGTAGAATTGCATAGTCACTTTCATAAGCGATAGGAGATTTATGGTTTAGATTCGCAAGCTCAGGCATACGAGGGGATGACCTCTACTAGATCCAGTTTCATAGCTAGTTCACATGAGTCCTTACATAGTCAACAAATAACTACTCTTCAAGCGGAACTAGAACAAGTAAGAATATCACAAGCTGATTAGCAAGTTCAGTTGTAGCATAGGTTAAAATGCAGATGCAAGAGCAACACAATCAGTTGTTAGATGAAATGCATAAAATGAGGGAGCAATTGAGTGGAAAAGAGGTACCTCTAGCTGAGGATGAGTCCACGGATTCAGAGTAGTTTAGTTTAGTCATATTAACTTGTTTAATTTTTTTGAATCTGTGTTACTGAACAATCTATGATGTTTTTAATATTAGTTTTTCGATGCTATTAAACAATCTGTGTTAATGGATTTGTGATGTGTAGATCTGTGTTGTGGAACTATTATTGTATGTATTTGTATATGTTTGCAGGTGTGGAAATCTGATTATTGGCTGGGAAGACATTTTTTTTGTTATTGCTACAAGTTTCTAGCAGATTTGGCATCGAAAATACACCAGAAATGATGATACAACGAATCGGATCATCATTACCAGCGTTTTATTTCCGTACCAGCAGAAAATGCACCGGTAAAAGGCCGTAGCTTTAGTTACGGCGCCAATTACGGCGTTTTGTCCACCAGGATTATAGGCGGATAACGTGCCGGTAACAAGTCATAGCTTTAGTTACGACGCACCTTACGATGATTTATCCACCAACATTTCTGTCGGATATATATGTCATAAATTATGGCGTATATAACGCAGAATAATCTGGTTAAAAATGTCATTTTATTAACACATTTTTCACCGGTAATGCGTCGGAAAGTGCGTCGAAAAGATTTTCAGCATCTTATATACGTCGAAAGACATTTTTCGACGCGCACCAAACCGGCGTATGAAATTCTGACAAAAATGCGCTGGAAACCAATGCTTTCTGTCGTATTTTACGTCTTATCGGCGAATTTGGTCCTCCTGTAATACCGGGTTTTCTTGTATTGCTAGATTATCTGGTAGACTAGGAAGCAACATCAGCAATATGAGGGCTAGAGCTCCTAAAACATTAGGAAAATAGGTGGCAAATTTGAGAGGAAAAATGGAAGAGGTGACTCACTTTTGTGAGGAAACCAAGGACTGGCAATTTGAGATGAAAATGAGGATGGTTCATAATATGGATCAACAAGACAAGTAATATAGATACATCTTAAACTTTAATGATGCACTTATTGGTATGTTTAAAATTATCCTTTTTGTAGAGCATCCTGAATAGCTTGTGTTCCCCTCTACATATACGAATCACTTTGTTTATCATCCTTTAGAAAAAGGACATAATGATGATGATGAGGAAGACCCTGATTTAGGGAGTTAGATATTGATTTTCTTTTGCTTGAGAGAGAGAGGGAGAGGGAGAGAGAGAGAGTTTGGAGGCTACTTTTGTTGGGTAGCATGTTTTTATTTTGAATTGAGAAGGGATATTATGCTGCAATGTATAGTCTAACTGAAGACTGAAAACTTAACACTTACAAAAGGAAACCCACATATATGATGCCTAGTGTATATATTGTAATCTATGTTATGTTCAGGTCATGTTATCACATATTTTACGTGCCTTTATCATTCATATGAAAGCATGTGTAATGTTAATTATTGTTTGTATTTTTATTTACATTTTATTAAATTTTTTCTCACGCTTACTATTATTTTCATTATCTCTTGTATTCTGATGATTTAATTAAACTTAGTAAAAATGATAATAAAAAATGATATAAAATTAGGATAATAACAAAACCCTATATCATAATTCAAATGAATATTGCTTATAATTCATAGAGTGGAAAAATTACTAATTAACTAACTTATATTATTTAAATTATTATTTTAATTTGAATTTATAAGTTATTCATTTATGCATTAATTTTTAAAATGAAGGTGAATATTTAGAACTAAAGATTAAATATAAATATATTAAAATTGTAAATAATAAGTAACATGAATTTGGAATTGATAATCTTATTAAATCTTTACATAAAATTCATTAAGATTGTAAAATAATTCATAGCAAAATAAATATTCAAAATTATTAACTATGTACTCCATAAAATAAATATAAAAAGAACTATGAAAATATATAGCAGTAAAAAGAAAAAAGAAATGAAATAGAAGAAAAAGGATAGCTGAATATATTCAAAAATTGATATCAATTAAAAGCTTAGAATCTGATTAAAATTTTATACTTAAATTCATAGATAATAAAATAAATTTTTTTAAAAAAATGATGAGGAACTAATGAAATTTCAAATTTTACTTTAGTTAATCATTTAATCATAATTCTAAAATTTTTATTTGTTTGATGACAAGCAAGAGTTTAAGTTGGGGAGAATTGAATAAGTGTAAATAATGTATTAATTTTGTGTTATCTTTTTTAGTAGAAATGTATTGTTTTAGTTGTGTTGTGCATGAAAAACATAAAAAGACACAGTATTCTATGTATCATCCAACACCGCTTTGTTGTCATGGTGTCAAACGAATTAACGTTGCAGTGCCATCAAGAACACAATTGGAGTGCCATAATATTGACATGACAGTGTAGATTCTCTATTTGACAGCACCGTAATGTCAAAATGGTCAGCTTGTCAGTGCCATGTTCACTGCCTTCAAGCACCACAGCATTACAATATATCACATCTTGTTGCCAAATTTTCCACTTAAGCACCGCAACATCCAAAGTCAGCAATTTTGTAATGTAGCAGTTATAACTTCCAAATGACACTATATGCTAGCAATGTCACTAAGTAACAGAAAGATAGCATATTAAGTACTAATTAAGATTATTATGCTCTAAAGTTAAATAATTTATTTTTATATTTTCTCACTCTTTATTTAAAGCACATAGTAGTCATATGTGTAGTTAAAATCTAATGTGATGTATAGCCTCGACGAAGGAATGCAAAAATAATCATGAATATTGAAATAGTATATTTGCATACCTAGACATATGATGTAAAATATGGAAGGTTCTTAAGGAGATGATATAGCTATAGGAGGTTAGCATATATCTTTTTCAACCCTACAAGCTTGTTGACCTCATTTTTGTATAAGGTCACTTGGACCAATCTTGCCCCTAAATCAATTCAATTCCCAAATCAATTCAGACTCTAGGATCTTCCTAGAATCCTGATCTTAGGATTTATCCTAGAATCCTTCTAGACTTTAGACCTCAGGATCTACTCTAGACCTTAAGATCTTTCTAGAAGTCAGACTTAGATCATAAATTAATTCAGACATTTAATCAATCAAATCCAAAACCCAATCCAAATCCAAAATTTGAAACCTAAATCTAATGCTAAAAGGCATAATCCTAAAGGCCTTTTCAGCAAATTTTCAAATATTTCAAAACCAGTCAAATGACCTCCGATTCAGAGTCTGTCAGTTGCATACTGATGGGACATGTCTCTGGAGGAAACCCTTCAAATTTGTGCCCATTCTGAGGTTTCTAACCCCAAAAACTAAATCAAAATCCAAAGGCTGTAAAACCTTCAAATATTTACAGCCTATGCCACTGGACCTGTCCCATAGAAGTTTCTGACCTTAGAGCCTTCACCAAAGCCTCTAGTCACTTCTATGCCATTAATCCAAACCTATTGAACTCCTACACTTCTTCCTTTGACTCCAGAAATAACTGCTCAAACTTGAACCATTCCCGATTGAAAATTCCAAACCCTAATCTCCTTTGATATTAATCGTTGAAAATCTTAAATAAAATTTATATCGCTATTTTAATCGAGAGTTTTCGTAGGAAATTCCGATTTCCTACGATGTAATTAACTACGAGGGCTTGCGCTCGTAGGAGATTTAGTAACCCAGAACTAATTTTTAAAATTAATTTTTCAAAACCTTTGATTAATTATCTTTGGGAAAATCAAAATTAAATGATCGTTATCTCTACTTTAAAATGATCAATAGCGATTGATAGCTTCTTTCTTTGGAGAGATATATCAATTTCTATTGTGATTTTGATTATGAGATTAACGATCTCTTATCCAAATTATTATAGTCAAGCAATTGATTGGACTTCATTTTGATCTTTCGAGATCATATGTTGTTTCTCCTTGAGTTTGACTATGATAATCCGGATAAATTCAAAATTCTGAAATCTGAACCCATTAGGGAACGATATTATCGCCTTTCGAGACGATATATTGTTTATAATGATGTGTTAAATTTCAAATTTTAAAATTTAAATATTCCCAAAGAAAATTAATTCTTTTTCAAAACTTATATATTTACATTTTTTTTTTCAATCAAAACAAAGCTCGATAGAAATCTAAGGATGCATATGCTCTGAATCACATTACAAGAAAAAATATGCAATTATATTCATCAATCCAAAACGCCTTATTTAAATATTGTATCCACAATTTTTACTTTTTTTTCGGTGATTGAATCTCCACGACCAATATTTTTATTTCAATAGGATAATTTTGTAATTCGAGTAAACAGCAATAGTTGATTGCTAAAAAGCATACCTTCTCGTAGGTTCAACATTTTACTATATTACTTTATTACTTGATTCAGCACGTATACATATGTATATTAAGTGGGATTTATTATTTTTATACATCAAGGAAAATCTAAATATTATTTATGGGATATAAAATCTTAAATATTTTTTTATAACTTAAAAGTGCAATGCATAGGCCCCATCATATAGATATTAAGTAAGCAATGACTATAAATATCATACCCCAATTAATGTAATTCCTATATTATAGCAAATTAAAAAAAAAATAATTATTCACCTAATTATAAATAGATGTCAAATGTAAAGTGTTCTAATAAAATATAATAACAGAGCCTTTGACAACATGAAATAACATTCTCCAATCTAAATTCAATTCAAGGTATGCAATATTTTACAAAATAAGCATAATCATAAATTTACTACTAAGTAAACATAAGCTTTCAAATCCACATCAAAGAAAAATATACGTAAAAAAAGTTCCATAATAATTTATATTTATAATAACATCATTTACAAACCAACATATCATTCCACCATAAGCATTCTTTCACGAGAAGATAATACAACAACATCATCATCAAGACTTTGTCCCATTATGTGGGATCGGCTGCATGAATTCTTTTTTTCCATTGTGTCTTGTTAAAAGTCAAATTCTCATTTAAATCTAATAAAGAAAGATCATTTCTAATATTTTCTAACCAAGTCTTTTTAGGCCTACCTTTACCTTTCTTAACTTAAATTAAATCTAAAATCTCAACTTTCCTGAATGGATCATTAGAAGACTTTCGTTTAATGTGACCAAATCATCTAAGGTGACTCTTTCTAATCTTATCTTCCACTTGAGCTACTCCAACCTTTTCACATATATACTCATTGTGCATCATATTTCTAAGGGTAAAGCCACTCATCCACCTAAGCATCCTCATCTCTATAACACTTAACTTAGTATTATGCTTCTCTTTTAATGGCCAACATTTGGCACCATAAAGCCAAGGTCTCACCACCATCTTATAGAATTTTTCCTTAAATTTGAGAATGACTTTTCTATCGCACAACAAGCCCAATGCATTCCTCCACTTTAACCATCCAACTTGAATTCTGTTGATAATATCCCCATCTATTTCACCATCACTCTGAATAATATATCAAATATATCTAAAATGTGAACTCTTTTGAATGACTTGATCGCCCAAAGTCACAATCCCCTCACTAGGTCTATTGCTACTAAAATTACACTCCATATATTCAGTTTTAGATCTACTCAAGCGAAAACTTTTGGACTCCAATGTTGACCTCCATAATTCAAGTTTATCTTCAACTCCCTCTTTAGTACTATCAACCAGAAGAATATCATCAACAAAAAGCATACACCAAGGTACAACCTCTTGCAAATGTTTAGTGAGAACATCCATGACTAAAGTAAAAAATATATGGGATTAAAGCTGATCCTTAATGTAATCCAACCAAAATAGGAAAATACTTAGTCAAACATCCTTGTATTTGGACACAAGTAATAGCTCCTGCATACATATCTTTAATGATTTGAATATAAGCATTATTAACTCCTTTCTTTTTAAGAACTCTCCATAGCACTTCTCTTGAAACTTTATCATATGCTTTCTCTAAATCAATAAATATCGTATGTAGATCCTCCTTATTCTCTCTATATTTCTCCATCAAACCTCTCAATAAATGTACGGCATGAATCCAAATTTATTTTGAGAAATATTAGTATCACGTTATAACCTACGCTCCATAACTCACTCCCATAGTTTTAAAGTATGACACATTAAATAAATTCCTCAATAATTCGCACACTTCTGTGCATCACATTTATTCTTAAAAATATGAATTAACACACTCACTCTCCGCTCATCTAACATTTTTTTAGTCTTCAAAATAGTATTAAAAAGTTTAGTAAGCTAAGAAAATTTTTCATCTCCTAAGAATTTGCACATCTCTATTAGAATATCATCAGGTCCAACAACTTTTCCACACTTTATTTTCTTTAAAAACTCTCTAACTCCTTCTTTACAAAAATTATTATTTTCATTTAGGGTGCTAAAGTCACTAAAGTCAATCGTATTTTCACATTCTTCATTAAAAAGTTTAGCAAAATATCTCATCCACCTTTGTTGAATATTATCTTCTAAGAAATGTACTTTTTGATCTTCATCCTTAATACACTTCACTTGAACTAAATCATTACTACTCCTATCTCTTTGTTTGGCTAACTTATACATATATCTTTCTTCTTCCTTAGTATCTAATCTATTATATAAATCATTAAAAGCTAAGCTCTTTGCATCGCAAATTTCTTTCTTAGATTCTTTAAGAGCATCTTTATAGTTTTCCCAATTATCAAAGTTTTTACATCTAAATAAATTTTATAACAAATCTTCTTTTTTTATCTTTTCTTACATGTTTGGATTCCACCACCAACTATTTTTATTATTATAAGCTTTTACCTTTGAAACTCCAATCACATCTTTTGTAATATTATTAAAATCACTAGCCACTTTTTCCTACATAACATTAGCATCCTCATATACAGATAAAATCTTAAGATCTAAAATCTTACTCTCAAAAATACTTTTATTAATATTCTTTAAATGTCTCCATCTAATCATAGAATATCGTTTTACTTCTTCTTCTTCTTCTTTTTTTTTTGTCCCTTTATCTTAAAGTCAAAAACTAATAATCGATGTACAACCTTCCCTTTCACCAGAAGATAATGTAAAACCTTAATTTATTGTTTTCTCATTCAAGCCTCTTCTTCCCTTTATCTTTAACTCTAAAAAAAAATGTTAATAAAGAAGTTGAGTATAAAACATAATAGAAAACATAAAATATATTTTAGAAAGCAATCAATGAAACTGATTTGGACTTCGTTTGTGATAATTTTCTTATAGCTTTCTACAACAGCTTTCTAACCCAAAAGCTTCTTAAAAATAGTGAATAAGCAGTAGTCAAAAGCCTTCCCAAACGAATGTTAATATCTATATGGATCCCTAAATTGGATCATTATGCCACATCCCTTCTTCCAATAGTATTGATATTGATATGATGAACTAATCATTTGTCATTTCTTCTAAATTTGTTAGTGCCGCTTGTTCTTTCAACAAGCATGCCTGCTAAAATAACCTATGAATCATTTCAATTATACAACTTTGCATGAGAATCAATAGGAATTCATTGCAATTACATGATTCCACTCTCAACATAATTCTAGGATTCATTCAATTTATAAGAAAATCAATATTCATTTACTTCATGGCATACATAATTGTACAATTATATAAAGAAGCTTGTCATCCTATAAAAATGTAATTATAATTCAAAAGTCATGTATATAACAAGATGAATGGGCTTTATTTACGTTTAACAGATTCAATCAATATTTGTTCTCAAATTACTTTCATTAAGCAAATTTAATATAATGCATATTAAATGATCATTTAAGAGAAAGAGAGCATTTGCTGGCCTTATTAAGGAAAAAACTATCAACCAATTGTTCTTGATTTTCAGTTTTAAAAATAGTCTTCCATTGACAAGGACAACTGGAATTCAATTTGTAATATTAGCTCAAAGCAACTCTATCTGCCACGTCCAGCTCTTCCTGATCTCCTTGGTCGGTTTGTCCCTTAACCTAGGGTTTCATTTTTCAATTCCTTCTAATTCCCCTCCCACACCCCAGCAAAGGAAAGAGACAATGGACAAGTTTTGATTTTATTTTTCATTGAGATCATCTTTTTATACAATTTTTCATTTTCATTATCTACACTGTTTTCACTACTTTTTTTCTTTTTCGGAGCTCTACAATGTGAGCGGCTTCATTCGTACAGCACGCCGAATAAATTATCTAGATAATATTAAGAGATTTTGATTGATTTCATTGCTCTTTTTTTGTGAGTTATTTTCATCATTTAAGATATATTTTTTAAAGCGCATGAAAAATACCTATAACATTGCCGTTTTAATAGGTTGTTGATATGTATATGAGATTGTAGTGGATAGTGAATATTTAGGTTCGATATTTTTTAAAAAAAGAAATTCTAAACTATTGTGGCCGTTATAATCGCCACAATATTAGAAATCAGTTTATTTGGATAGTATTTGTGGTGGTTATAACCGCTACAAATCTCTATGTTTTCATTGGTTATAACCCCTACTAAATCTAGCACTCCCTCAAATCTACCACATTGGTCCTTAAACCACCGTGGAATGTCGTTGCAGTGTATTGTAATTATAGCGGGGGTGCAGCGGTTTTAAAACCGCTACAAAGAAAGTTGTGGCGCCTAGGACTGCAACGAATCGAGTCGAACCGAGTATATGAGTGTTTATGTTTGTGTTCATTTATTATCAGCTTGTCAAGTTTGGTTTATGTTTGATTCGAGCTTTATTGTTTGTGTTCATGTTTGTGTTCATGTTTGGTTCATTTAAATTAATGAGTGTTCATGTTTGGTTCATGTTCTGTTCATTTAGTACTTATTGAGCTTTAAATAAACAAGCCTTTAAGAACTATAAATGAGCTTTACTTTTAGATGTTCATTAACTTAACAAACGAGCTTTATCGTGCCTCCTAACAAATAATTACATTGAGCGTGTTCACGAACATATTTAGTGAATTTTATTTTTTAAATATCAAACAAAAACACGTTCATGAACATATCAAATGAGTATTCTTGAGCTATCAAATGAGCAAGTTCACCAACATATATAACTAGTTTTTTTAAGCTACCAAATGAGCTCATTTACGAGCAAGTGATCTATGATTCATTTTAAATTTTTTCATGAATATTTTAAACAAACAATCAAGCAAACATGAACAAATGTGAAATGTCTCTTGTACATGAATCGAACATGAATCGAGCTTTTATCGAGCCTAATGTCAAGCTTGTTCATGAGCTTTAAATGATGTTGTTCACGAACATAGGTGAGCCAAACACATTAGTGTTCAAGCTTGTTTATTTAAGGATCCAGTATTTAAAATATTGTTCAAGTTTGTTTGTTTAGTTAATTAAACGATCACAAACGAGCTTTAATCGAATCGAACAACGAGTAGCTCGTCGAACGTTTGGTTTGCTTGGAGCACTATGTGGCAGTTATAACCACTAGAATAAGTAAAAAATTGTGATATGATAGCCCTGTTTTTTGATAGTAGCAAAACCTTTGTCTTGAGATGAACAACAATGAGGAAAACGAGTTTCATCATAATAAGATCCAAAAGAGTCATAAGGTTTATCAATCCACTCAGCATAGCACATTTAATTGTAGTATTCAAAATTGCATGGAAATGATTGGCCAGTTAAAAGGAGAAAACGGGTGCACACTTCTAGCTTGTAATCCTAGGTTGTAGGATTAGTAAAAAACATCACAGAAGCAACAGCAAATGGTTTTAAACAGAGAACTTCAGAGAGAAGTTGGAGATCACTTCTGTACATGAAGAGGTGCAAATCTTAGTAATTAGTTAGAATTGGTGCACAGCTCTATGGACTGAGTATTGAAGGGGCTACGAGGAAGGAATGCTTATTTTACATTAATATTTGTAATGATCCAAAAAATTTAACAGCAAAGAGCTCACAAAGTAACCAAAGACAGAAAATATTATCATATGTATGTGGAATGAACAAACAAATGCTCGTCTTAAAAGTGGGTCTTATAAGAATTACAGAGACTGAAAGCAAGTTCTTGAAGAACAAAGAAAGCAATTAATCCACGAGCCATGGACAGCATAGAAACCGCAACGAAGACAAAGTTTCAACCGATCCAACTGGTAGCTTTCGCCGTCGACCGCCGTAAACCTGTAAAAGTCTTCCTGAATATCCCTGTATTTGCAGCTCTCCGTCTCCTCCCATCTTCCTGGTTTCTAGACACTGATTCTTGATAACTAGAGAAACTCCTCGTCAAAAGAAACTCGTCCACACGGTCGCAACCTCCAAGAAGAGGGCCGCCTCTCTTCACCTCCCCTTTGCCCGCCGCCGGTGGTGACTTCAATGAATCAAACATTTGTGCCACTGGAGGCGCCTTCCATGGACTGCACCTTTGAGCCACTGAAGTTTTCGGCTTCCGGTTCTCCTTCCTAAAATCCGTCAAGAGTTCTGGTACAGAACGGTCTTCCAATGGCGCAGATGCATCATGTCTGTTCACTTGTATTGGGATTGGGCAAGAAGGGCTCAGCCCAGCTTTCTTCAACCGGAGCTTCAACTCCCTCAGCTCAGCGTAGGCCAAGTACATCGGCCCTCGAAGAAAGGGGGAAAAGGCAGCATCGGAAATAACCAGAGGGGTAGACGAAGCTGAAGGCTCAAAAAGCTCTTGCTCTTTGAAGATATGCTGGTGGTGGTTCTGCTCTGGAATAAAGATTTCCGCCATTGGAGAAGAGTTTCCTTCGCTTAGCTCTCTATTCCCTCTGCTTTCACAAGCCAGCCAAATTTATTTGTTGGAAAATGAAACGACAAAGCAAAAGGTTTGCCTTGTTGGTGACCGGCGAGTGCGAAAGATTAGGGGGAACATATTTGAATAGGCTTTGAAAGGTAGCGGGGAATATATTTGAATAGACGTTGAAAGGTAGCGGGACGACAAGTCCTTAGGCGTGCGTGGGTGAAGCCGTGAAGCGCGGCTCACCAAGGTTGCTTTAGACATCGGCTTCTAATGACAATTCATTGTATAGAGGATGGGATAGGCATAATTCTTTTATGTATTTATCATCAACATTATAATATATATTTTTAATTATATTTCTATGTCATGCTATTAAATGTTAATTACACATTAATTTGAATTTATTATTTTAAATTATAGGTGCATATTAATTTTTAATTTGTTACCCAATAACTTGAGAAATAAGAGTTGGCGTTTAATTTTAGAATAACATAGAATATATATGTATAATGTAGAGTATGGGGATGCGAGGTATGTGTAATAAACTCTTATAATATTTATTTATATATCACATTATTTTTTAAATATAGCAAAATTCTCACCCAAAAAATTTACTCTTCAAATGCCTCTTCTCACTATGCAAAAAAAAAAAAAAATCACGTCCTTCAATGTATCCATTCATCATTATAATCCTATGATGACCATCAATTACCAGGCCTTATCTATGTAGATGATTCTTGTTATGTCACATATCAAAGTGGTCAACATCTGCTATAGTTGCCTGAAATTTTAAAATCTCACTATAGGAAAATGACATATTTCCAGCGGATTTTCCAGTATAAAATTCTGAATTTTCTGGCGGATTTCAAAATTTTTCGGCAAAAACGATTTCGACGATAAATCGAGTGTCGTAATACTTTTACGTTGAAAAAGAAATGCCTGAAATTTTTTTCCTGCGGAATTATTTAACCGGAAAACTTTTTCGACAGCTGTCCAGAATAAAAACTTTGTCATAATATTTTTCAAAAATTATTAAAATCAATCAGAAAATTCATCGAAAAATTTGTTAGAAACAAATCTGTCGAAAAATCTTCCGAAAAATCTGTCTGAAATATTTCATTTTTATCCGTCGGAAAGACGTCGGAAAATAGCCTGCTGGAAATTCCGCCCAAAATCGACGATTTTCCTGTTGTGTCTTTTATTTCTTATTTTGCTTAACAAAATTAATAGATCCCCCCAAACATAAATTTCCTTCAACATCCCCCCAATATAGCTTAGAGAATTAAGTTTTTTATTTTTTTTAAAGAAAAAAATAAAATGCTTAGTTTATAACTAAGGAAAAGGATTACATCCTAATAGTATTTGATTCCTCCTTTAACAAATTAATAAAAGAAGGAGGAATCTTATTCATAACTAAATCGTCCTAAATGAAAGAACATAAAATTGCATAGTTAGCACAAATATCTGCTAACTTATTGCATTCCCTTTTTACACAATTAAAGATAACAAAATTGAACTCTTTGATAAATGAAAGATCTCCCACTTCATTGCTATTTTTCCTCGCGATCCCTTGAACGAAGTTGATTATATTTTTGTTGTCTCCTTCAATGATTAAGCCCTTGTAATCAAACATCCATTCTTTAACCCCATCTTTGATTGATAAAATAGCTTAAAGCTCCAATGAAGCAATATCCCAATGGATCCACTTTTGACCAAAATCCATCAAGAACCTTCCCTTATGATCACGAAACACACCACCGATCCCAACCTTATAGGAAGGACTAAGGGAAGCATCTATATTGACTTTTATCCAATCGGGTGGAGGAGGATGCCAATAATTATTCAACGACCTTTCCGATTGATTAACATCCCAAATACCCAAGTTAAAACAAATTAAAGGCTTAAAGACAGCATAATAACTCACAACATTTATAGCAATCACCAATGGGCTAGTTGTAGATCCATTATGAACAAAGTCATTTCTAGCTTTCCAAGACAAGTAGACTGTGTTGCAAAAAAGATTAACCAACCAATGATTCTAGCTATCGAGCCATATAAACAATGAATCAAAGGAGGTGAAACTAGGAATGCCAAAACCCTTATTGTTTAGATGTTGTATGACTTCTTTTAAAAACCTGCATTTGGAGACAATAAGCTCAATGTCTTCAGCCGTCTCACATCCCCTTGGACATATTATTACCTTGTAATCTTCTATAAATTAAGAACTAATATATTGGGATTGCATTGTTGAGAACTCTCCACCAGAAATTCTCCATTCTTGAACTCAATTTGGCATTTTTCAGCCAATTCCATCCAGCAAAAATAGAACTGCATTTCTCAAATTTTCAGTTGCCAAGGCTGAAATTGATCTTCTAGAGAGCTTATGAATTAATTCCATTTGATCATCTGAACTTCCAGAAAAAATTTGAATGCCAGATATCAGTTGTACAAGTTCTAGACCGAAGAAATCTCCCACCTTCCTTACATCCCAGCAACCATTACTTATAAACTTGTCCACCATGAGATCATTGCACTCATTTGATTGAACAAAGGTTGGCCATTTATCAATGCTTCTATTCAATAACCAAGTATCTTTGAAAACATCTACATATTTCTCATTAGCAATTCTCTATTTGACAATTGGTTTGAGACATTCGGCTCCATTTCATAAAAGTTTCCAAGCTGAAGAACCTGCTCTGTCTGAAAAATGATCCTAAAAATTAGAACCATATTTAGGGAACAACACTTTATGCATCAAATTTAGGTTTTACCCTAGCCACACAGCCTTTTGCATATACTTTATATAGTTTGATAGGAAAACCAACTCTTGTCTAAGCTAGGCCAGTATTTACTTTACTATTGTGTTCTAAATTTTTCCAAGTTTTCATTATATGTTTTTATTGAAAATTGATTGGTGTGAGTGTTCATTTACTTTTACTACACTCTGTGAATTGATATAATGGGTGTTAGATTACTATTAGTTTAAGAATTATCTAGTTGCTCACAGGACTTTTTGTAGGTGGCCACGCTTGTATAGGGCAATTAAAGGGGGCTAAATTAATAATAAATATAAATGGTACAGGTACTTCTGCTTCTTAGCACCCCACACGCACACACACACATAAATAAATAGGAGTGTAGACAAGTGTTTTTATTTATTTAATTCAATGCAAACATATATAATTGTTTGGGGTATGACTTATTTTATTTACATGCCTAGGATAACCTTATAGAATAGTATAGATTTTTCTTTTTAATATCAATATAATTTGTTTAAAAGTTGAGATTTATGAAAGATAGACATTTGAGTTGGGATACATGGGTTCAATTTTGGATTCCAAAGAGGAAAGGATACCCCTTATGGGATAGTCCTTTTCTATTTGGAAGCTCAAGTTTGGATGATTTTAATACCCAAAGTGAAAAGAATAACCTCCCCTTGGGGGAAGGATTTTCTTTTTCATTTGGGTATATTGATATGAAAAATTCAAGGAGTTCAAAGAGGAGAATGATGCAGAGTTGAAGATAGAGAGTATCCCACTCAAAGTCATGCATATGTCCTAGGATTAGAATCTGAGTTTATGGTTAATGGCGCCTGGCCACTTTTAATTTATATAATTTTTGGGTTGTAATAAACATGTAATTATCCTATGAACATTTATTTAATTAATTTAATTTATATATGTGTTTGATGTAATATGATTGTGTATAGGATTGCCTGCTTTTCTTAGTTTTTTAGTGATTTGCATGTCAAGTTTTATTTTAGCTTGGATTCAATCGAAGGCTCATAAGGGCACATATAATTTTTTTTGCTTGAAATTAAAATTAAAAATTTCGGCCAATATAAAAACTCTAACGATCTAAGAAGTAAGCCCAAGACCATCAGGAGTCAGCATAAGAATAGAATTGGCTTTCTCCACTTTGTCAGGCACCTCCACACCTGTGGGTTATGGTAGACCAACTGGCTTTTGAGGGTATAGATCTTTCAAGGAGATGATGTGAGCAATTTTTTAAAACTACTACTTATTCATTTAATTAAGTCGATCAGCAAGCATTGTATTAGAAATTAATTTAAAAATAAATCTAAAATTCTAATTATATTTGTCCTAAGCATTTTCACCTTATATAAGTTAAGGGAACAATTAGGATCCACTATAGAAGTCGCTCTCAATTCTAAAAAACTTTAATTACAATGTCTATACCACTCTTTCATAAAAATTATCACTCATGGATTTTAATTCACTTGGTGATTAGCTGCTCCCCAATCTAGGCCGGGGTAAGTCAAAATTTTGTATTACATTAGTTAGGTTCGGGCTACTGTGGTTAAGTGCCCAATTTAGATTTAGGTTCTGGGCTAGATTTTATATTATAAGACCCCAACCTCTAGGAATATAATTACAAATATTTAATAAATCAATCAATTCAAATTAAAGATTATCTAAATCTAAAATTTAAAGCCCAACACTTAGATTAGGTTGAGACGCTTTTGAATTATTTCATAACCTCAAAGTGTCCCCTACTTCTCTTCCATTAATTCCAAAATTTTTTGCTCTAATTTGATCCCAACCCAATTGAGAATCCAACTTAAACCTCTTTGATTCCAATCCTAGAAAGCTCTAAATAAAATTTCACCACTATTTTAATAAAGAGTATTCGTAGGGGATTCAACCTCCTTATGATGTAATTAACTACAAAGGCTTGTGCTTGTAGGAGATTTATGATCCACATCAATTTTTTACAAATAGATTTTCAAAACTCAACTAGTCTTCTTTGAGAAAATTAAATCAATAATGATTATTATCGCATATGCGGATAATTAATAGTAGGCCATATTTTCTTTCCTTGGGATGATATCCTTTATTATCATAGTCCTGAATATGAAATTAATGATCTCCCATATAGTATATTATAGTTAGATGCTTGACAGAAAATCATATTAAAACTTCAGGGTTACATATCATCCTTTTGTTGAATTTGACTATTATAGCATGGATGAAATATTTAGTACAATTATCTAAACCCATTAAGGAATGATATCATCGCCTCTCAGGGAGATATATCATTCGTAGTAACGTGTTTGATTTTGAGACTAAAATCTTGAATTAAATTTTCTAAAGAAGATTAAACTTTTCAAAATCTTATTTTTTATAAACCCCTTTACAAAACCAGCACACATCTATTTTCTTTCTTCAAAATTAAATTAAATGCAAAATCTCTCACTTTAATGATTTTTCATCTTGTAACTTTTGATCTATGATAGTTATCATCCAGTGAATATTTTGACAAGTTTATATCAAAATTTTATGATGTGATTTTGCTTATATATTATTTTAATTAAAATGAGTAGTATAATATTAAA
>NW_021318688.1:99973-114163 GCF_001605985.2 Dendrobium catenatum
TTATTATATAATTCTTTCAGACTTTACATGCTTTGACATTCAAAAATAGTGGGCAATTGATACATCACCAAAAATTATCTTGATCAGCACCAATCTCGATACATATTTGAATTGGAAACTTTTAAAATTAAATTCAGGATAATCTAAACTATGATTTTACAAAACTTCTAGTAAAATTGAATGCCTCGATGAGATAAACTCAACAACATAAAAATCAGTCCAATCCAAGCCCAATGGGCCCAAATCGATGACTTTATACATATTTGGAAGCTTCAGAATATTAATTAGGTGATAAAATGATATCCAAATATAATGTGCTTATGATCAAATATAATGGCTCAATAAGATGAATCCAACAAACTTAAGATTACTTAATTCTAATATCATTAAGGCACTTAAATGCTTGACAAATACTTTATGATTGAAGAAATCAATATGGATTATCTGATGGAGCACTCCAAAATTTTCATGGAAAATCTCCATATTTATGGAGTATGCCATTCTCAGAATGTATAAATGACCACCATATCACTGCATGAAGGGGAACCTTTAGGGCTTAAATATTTGCCTAGAGATTCAAGATAGCTATAAGGAATGGATCTTGAAACACCATCATTGACAATCCTCACCGTGTGGTCACTGTTACCCAATGTCCAATCGATTGATGTCGTAAGAACTTAGCCAGCCTGTGGTTGAAGAACCCATTAGACCTCTACTTGGCCATCACCATCGAACCTCCATCCAACCTCCACCATCGAATCTTTGCTCTAATTTCTATTGTCTTCCAACTAAGATCTTTATACTATAATATCTCACTGATTATGGTCCTCAAATCATCATCGCCCAACTATGATCCCTCTGACCTCCATTGTCTAACTTGACCACTTTGACCTCTATCACATAATTATAATCCCTCTGACCTTCATCCCCTATTGAGTACGATTCTCATATTACCTTGACTCGACTACCATTCCTTCAACCATCATCACTTAACTACAGTTCTTCTAACTATAGTCCTCAGACCACAAATTTTTTGTTATAATTCCTATGACCTCTATCACCCATTGATTGTGGCCCTCTAGACCTTTATTGCCCTCTAATTATGGTCTCTCTAACCTTCATTACCTTACTATTATAGTCCCATCAGCCAATGTCTCCTAATTATCGTCCCTTTCTCCAATATCGCTTGACTACAGTCCCTTCAACCATTATCGTCGACTATAGTCTCTTTAATAATCCTCACCCGAATACAGCTCAATCAATTGTCGTCACTCACCGACTACAGTCCTTCTGATCTTTGTCATCAGATTTTAATTGGTCCCTCTAACCTTCATCGCCCATCGATTATGATCCAAATGAATTGACAAATGTTTTATTTCGAATAACTCTCAAGTCATTGGATTCTTCTAACTCCAAATTTATAACGCGCTCTATATGATGTATATTTGCTACATTGAGTCAATACCTTCCCCCACAGAAAGAAATCCTTTGTGATTAATGATAGATACTAATGTAATCATTTTAACTAGTCTAGACCCCCAATGATTGCTACACCACTCTCGTGTTGGATTTTCATACACAATTAGGATGTTAAACTCTATATTTCTCTAATGCCTAGAAAATGCTGACGCACAATTGGTGGCATGCGAGGAGAAGAGGATTTTATGATGGAAGTTCTTTCTCTTGTTAAACAATGTCACAAATTAATTTGTTAAATTAAAAAAAAATTAAAAAGGTAAGTTAAATTATGCAAGAACTATATAAATTCAAAAGTTGCTCAGTTTAGACATATATAAATTTTAATTTTGGCTCTATTTATGAGATCATAAATTTATATCTTATAGATAAGATTATATATATGAATTCACAATCCAATAAACTCAAAATTTTAAAAATATATAAATTTGAGCAAAAAATTTTTGTATTACATGCAATTTCATAGAAATTCATCAATTATAATAATTAGCAACACTTAAAAAATCAGACCAGACTAACCAATCTGACCGGTTCAATTATGAACCGGTCTAAAGGCCGGTCCGGTCCAACCTAAAAACTTGCTTTGTTTCAAACTGGCCGGTTTTAGCAAGAACTGCCATGTGAACCATTGATCCGGTCTCAATTTTTAAAAACAGACAAGTTCAGGTTTTTAAATATAAATAATTAAACAACTTATTTAATATTAAATAAATATTAAATTTAATCAATTAATATAAATATTTATATAAAAATCTTAAATTTATATTAAATGCATGATTAAGTATTAATTAATTTAAATCCTCTCATAGGTCTTTATTATTCCATATGAGCTCCTATCATAAGTGAAAGCAAAAAGCTATAAAAACTATACAAAAGCAAAACTTCACAAGTAATGTGGGACTCTTTAACTAGTGTTTGTAGAACCCTAACCCTTTCAAAAGATAATTAAACCAACCTGGAGGCCCACCATCACCATCTTACCTTTCATATTGTTATAAATACACTTAAGATAACTTATCACTAAGGTTGTGAAAATTGGGCTAAACAATAAACTAGAAGAATGAGAGGTTCATGGTTTGACAATCTAACCTTAAAAACTTCATCATTCTAAGAATTTTGAGATTAAAAAATAAATAAAATTTATACATAAATAATATATTCCAGAATTTCAAATTTAAATATAAATAATTATTAATTTACGTTATATATTTAAATATAAATAATTACTAAATTTAAATTTAAATATAAATATCTTCAATCTTCAATTTTAATTTATATTTAACAAATATTTAGTTTATATATAAATAATTACTAATTTATGTTATATATTTCGGTATAATTTTACATCTATAAATTATATATAAATTTCACATTATAAAACTAGATTTATAAAGTCATATAATATTATTTTTTTTTCTTGTTAATATCATTTAATTTCATATTTAGAGAGAAAATTTAAAACTTTAAAAATTATTAGTATCTATTTTTTGTTTGAATAATTATAAATATACAAATAATTTTATATTTAAGAATTTTAAAATTATTACAATTATTTTAATTTGAATAATTTTATGGGACCAAGTTATGGAGCGTAGGTTACGACATGATACTAATGTTTCTCAAAATCAATTTAGATTCATGCCGGGTAGGTCTATTGTTGAAGTTATACATTTATTGAGAGATTTGATGGAAAACTATAGAGAGAATAAAGAGGATCTACATATGATATTTATTGATTTAGATAAAGCATATGATAAAGTTCAAAGAAGTGCTATGGAGAGTTCTTGAAAAGAAAGGAGTTAATAATGCTTATATTAAAATCATTAAAGATACGTATACAGGAGCTATTACTTTGTGTTCAAACACAAGGTTGTTTGATCAAGTATTTTCCTATTTCGGTTGGATTACATCAAGGATCAACCTTAAGCCCATATCGTTTTGCTTTATTGATGGATGTTCTCACTAGACATTTACAAGAGGATGTACCTTGGTGTATGCTTTTGGCTGATGATATTCTTCTTGTTGATAAGACTAAAGAGAGTTGAAGATAAACTTGAATTATGGAGGCCAACCTTAGAGTCCAAAGATTTTAGCTTGAGTAGATCTAAAACTGAATATATAAAGTGTAATTTTAGTAGCAATAGACCTAGTGATGGGATTGTAACTTTGGGCGATGAAGTCATTAATAAGAGTACACGTTTTAGATATCTTGGATATATTGTTTAGAGTGATGGTGAAATAGATGGGGATAATATCAACAGAATTCAAGTTGGATAGTTGAAGTTGATGAAAGCAGCGGGCTTGTTGTGCGATAGAAAATGCCCCATCAAACTTAAGGGAAAATTCTATAAGATGACGATGAGACCTATAATGCTTTATGGTGCCTAATGTTGGTCATTAAAAGGGAAGCATAATACTAAGTTAATTGTTGCAGAGTTGTGGATACTTAGGCAGATGAGTAGCTTTACCCTTAGAGATAGGATACAAAATGAGCATATACGTGAAAAGGTTGGAGTAGCTCCAGTGGAAGATAAGATTAGAGAGAGTCGCCTTAGATGGTCTGGTCACATTAAAAGGAAGCCTTCCAAAGACCCGTTTAGGAAAGTTGAGGTCTTAGATTGGTCTTATATTAAGAAAGGTAGAGGTAGACCTAAAATGAATTGGTTAGAAAATATTAGAAATGATCTTTCTTGGTTAGATTTAGCTGAGTATTTGACTTTTAATAGGGCACAGTGGCAAAAAAGGATTCATGTAGCTGACGTCCCCACGTAGTGGGGCAAATGCTTGTTCTTGTTGTTGTATTTTTATTTGAATATTTTATACAAATTTTTCCAACAAATTCTTATAGAAGTATCCATCATGCATACATCGTTGAAACTAGAAACTACTAGTTATTTAGTCCCACATAACTTATGAGCTTTATGTTTTGTTGGTTATATATCTTTTCTTATATGCATGAGTTAAAAGACCTCATGGGGTGAAGGAATCATGTTGGTATGAAGACTTTGTATTTAATGTATAATATAAAAGAATATTTAAAAATTTTAAGAAATATATATTATATTTAAGTTATTTTAATATTAACAAATATTTTATATTAAATTAAATTATTTAAATATATTATTAATTGAATCAAGTGGGTTAAATGGTCGGGCCGGTTGAACATGTGGTTCAAACTGATTTTCACCGGTTTGATGCTAGACCGATTGTTGAAGAGGACCGAACCGGCCTTAGGATCGATTCACAGTTGAATTGGTCGAACCGGACGGTCCGATCTGATTTTCAAAACCATGATAAAAAAATTTTTATGTTACCAATTGAAATATAAAAATGAAATACTTTATATTAAAATATTTAATTATACTTATAATTTTATATTGTGAGTTTTTAAATAGTTTATATTTATAAATTAAATCTATGTAATATAAATTAAATCTATAAGATTTAATAAATTATATGTTTATTATATTTCATTATTTTTTTAAAATTTTTTATAATAATAATATTATTTATTATGTTATCTAATTCCACCTAAATATCTCCTTCCGATTTTTTTATGCAATCCGATTTTTGAAACCTGTTCTAAATCTTATTACCTTTTACGCTCGCCTAGAAAGAGACGAAAATTTGGTATTTAAATATTTCAAAAATTTCACTCTGTGGTTGACCGCTAAGAAACTTGCAGCTTCATCTCCAGCTAAAGGACACGAAGACTCTCTAACCCAAATCCCAGTTTTCATTCCCTCTCTCCCTCTCTCCCTCTCTTCGACTCTCCCTCTCTCTTGGTCTCGGACTCGTGCTTTTTCACAGGCGGCTAGCTTGCTTCCATAGCTCCTTCACGGTTTCCTATAACTCCGAAAGGAAGAAAATTTTACCAAGAAAGGCTTGTGAGGCGGAATCAGCAGTGTGGTCATTTGCTTTACAAGCGAGGCGACCCCCACACCGCTCTCCTCTATCTAGGGTTTTCCATCGTAATCCGTACTCTTCTTGCCGCCTCCGCTGTTTTCTCTCTTCTCTACGTCTGCTGTTTTGCGCATGAAAGTTTATAAAGGGGCGACGAGGGGTTTTCTTCTTCTTTTGGACACCGGCATTGGTGTTTACGTCGATAGGCTGGAGCGATGAGCTTGGCCATCGTAGAGAAGCGGCCGCAGCGGCGTCCTGGAGGCTGCGCTGGTATCTTCTTCCAGCTCTTAGATTGGAACCGGAGGCTCGCGAAGAAGAAACTCTTCTCTAGGAAGCTTCTTCCACCAGGTATTTTGCCTTTCTTACCCGTTTTACATTTTTAGCGAAAGTAGATATTTGGTTTGTCTCATTCTTCTCGCTGATGCCGTCTCCTTTAGTTTCAGTTCGCACCACGAAAAGGCCGATGAAGAAGTTCGGCGGCGATGAGAAGTTGCCCAAGGCGAAGCTTATGCTTGTTAAGTGTTTCCTTTTTTCCTTTAATTTTGGCAATGTGGTTGTTATGCTCTATTCTTCTTACCCGTTTATGAAATCTCAATCTCTTCTAGATCGCTGATGAGAACCTTGGAGGTTTTCCCAGTGCGAAGAAGGCAGATTCTGATGGGAGTCCAGGGAATGCCATGCAAGCCCCTGGATTGGTTGCCCGGCTTATGGGATTGGAGTCTATACCTGCTATAGAACAGGAAAAGCCCAGGAAAGCTTTAGATTCTGAGTATTATTATGACCGCGATAAGAGTGGGGAGTACTCTCGGCTTGATCAGGACTTGTGTCATGAGGTTGCAGGGCAGAGGAAACTCGATTCTTCTAGGCCGCAAAAGTTGCAGAAGACCGGAGGATTCTTGGAGCGGCGCCCGGCCAACGCTGCAAGATTTAGTCCTGATGCTACCCACAGAAGTGTTGTTGCTCGCTCCAGGAAGGAACATCATAAACTAGCTTCCCCAGTGAAGAGTCCTAGGTTGCTTTCAAGGGGAAATAAAGCTCGGTTAATGCAAGCCGCAACTAAGATTTTGGAGCCTGGTCCGCAGGCTCATAGTAGAAGTAGACGTGCCATTACTTGTAATGGAGTTTCGGAATCAGAATGCGTAGGATCTGAATCTGCTATTGCATTGAGATCTAAAGAGCCTCAAAATGATTCTTTAATTGGGTCCTGCAGGAGCTGTGGTAAAATAGTTGAGTTCTCGCAGTTGAGGTTTGGTGTTGAGGACAACAAGTTTCATAATGGAGCCACTTTGTTTGCTGCTCAGGCGAAGTTTGATACTTTTGGCAAGGCCAGATTTTCAATGGAGAGGAAACACCAAGTAGCAAGTGATCAAGCTAAATGCAAACCTCCACAAGAGGCCAATCCAAAGGTTTCCACTAAAAGTAAAACATTGAGGAGGACTGAATTGCCAATGGGCGGGGACATCATTGTTCCTGGATCTAAATTGTGTAGTAGAAGACAGATTGAGGGTGATACTACTGAATTCATGGGGTCCAAGCACTTTGTAGGTGTTAAAAAGAATCTAAATTCTTCTCCTCGTTTGAAATCTCCCTCGAAGGTATCTAGTTGCAATGGAGCAAGTAGAGAGGGAAATGCTTGGGAAAAGAGTGTGGCACGTAAGAGAAGATCGAGCAGTAACTTGCAGACAGATAATAAAACTGCATCAAATCCCAGCTTCATGAAGCAAAAAGGTGCTCAGAGTGGCCTAATTAATAAAAAAGAATCAGGATTGATTTGTGATCAAGCTATTAATAGGAACCGTGCAAAATATGGACCACAGAACAGGGTTAATGTTGAAACTTCATGCAGCGGAGATGCAGGTATTGTCTCTTTCACCTTTAGCTCACCAATGAAACATACTACCCTGTCCTTCATGAGGAAAGCCACTTCTGGAAAAATTGGGGATCAAATGCAACAAAAAGATGATACTTTTAAACCTAAAATGATGTTGTCCAATGCCAATAAGGATATCTTACCTTCCCCTACAGGAAAGTGTAGTGTGAGGGGAGATGAGCTGAGTAATCTTCTCAAAGAGAAGATCAGGGAGCTCAATTCATTAGACCAAGATGAGGTGGGAATTAGGGATACTTCTGGAAGATCCACTGCTTCCATTCTTGAAGAATTAATTTCAGCTCTTACTGCTGGAGAATCTGTAGCTCAAATTATCCATAATGATGCAAAGTCAGAGTTTTCTACTCCAGAAGATAACTTTATTGACAGTTTTGGGATGCTTTCCAATAAAACTGCTGATGAAAATACAAAATTTGACATCAATCAAAAGTTTCAGGTCTGTTATGTTACTTATGGATAATCTGAGTTTCCAATAAAGCTGTTAGTCCGAGTTTTCATTCAACTTTTGTTTATGCTACTTATGTTGCTTTACAGCTTCCTATTAAAGTAGTCCGTACAATCGATTGATATTGGCTTTCCCATTGCAATGCTCCCATATACCAAAAATGTCTTTTCTTTTGTTGCCTGTTAATTATCATTTGTGCATTCTCTCCTACATCATCCAAATATAAATTAACTTTTTGTGTTGCAATTCCTTACAAATTATTATGTTCATTTGTATATCAGGACAGGAGAATTTGTTATCAATAAGTTTTATGACACATAATTATTGTAAGTGTGGTTATGCAATTTCTTCATGGTGATTGTGTGATTTAATGATAATTTGAACTTAATATTATCATAATTTGATTTAGATTTTTTTTATCTTCATTTCTATTTCATCCTATTTAATCAAGATTTCTCTCTCCTCTCTAACTTTAGTTATTTGATACATACACGATCTTTACTCATGTAATATTAAGTAGATTATATTAATATTAAAAAATATAGTTTTTATTCTATTATCTTTTTTAAGATTTATGCCTGTTTGTAGTCTTTATCAGCCTCAATAGTATTTATCAAGGTTGTGAAAATCGGACCGGATATCAAAACATAAAAATGAAAGGTTCAAAATTCAATGGTTGAATCAGATGATGTTATTGTTGCAACTCGGGCTTTCAAATTTATGATTTTGATGATAATAAATAATATTGATTAATCATTTATTTCTCCTAGTGTTTGTAGATATTTATTTGTGTTGACTAATATTTTAGGTACATCATGCACCGTTCTTTGAAGATTCAAGGCTCAAGATTGTGTAGAATTGATTATATTAAATGAGTATGTAATTTTCATTTCTTGAGTCAAGTCTTGTAATGATGTATGTTAGATTGGTGATCGTGCACATATAGGAGCAAAAAATGATTTTAAATATTTTAATTTTTCTGTACATCATGCTGTACGATCTGGGTCGTACTATACGATCTGGGTCGTACTATACGATATGGATCGTACTGTACGATCTGGTGTAACAGAAATTATTTAAAATATTTTATTTTCCTGAAATTTTTTATTTAAAATATAACTAATCGTACAGTACGAACACTATGTCGTACTGGATTTGTTATAATTAGAAAGCCCCATCTGTCCATTAAATTAGGCAAAAATTTGAATTTGAAAGTTGTTCTAATCGTACTGTACGAATATGATCATAATGTATGATGTTTAAAATATTGCCTAAGTTTATCCTGTAATTAGTCATTCAAAACGGCCTAATTTTGATATTTTGATCATACTGTATGAATCGTACTATACGAATCATACGGTATAAACTAGATTGTACTGTACGATCAACAGAGACGATTTTGGCCGTCCCATGCTTCATCCGGGATGAACTGCATTTTTATTGAAATGTTCGTACAGTACTAACTGGACATTGTACAACACGAACATGCAAATTGAACTGTTCGTAGTTCGTACAGTACTAACATGTCAAATTCTGCATATCATACTTGACGATCCTGTGATTGTACTGTACGATCTTTGATGGCTAAAATAATTTTTTAGGATTTTTTTGAAGCCCTCTATTTAAGCTTTATCATAAGACTTTGTAAGAGTCTTTGACAGCCATTGAAGCTTCATTTTTCTAAAGAAAACTTGAAGAGAGAACTTGAAAGGGAGAGGGAAATGATCGAGTTTGAGAGAGGGAGAAGATCCTTGGAGGGGATTTCAAGGGAGTGTGGAGAGGATTTCACATGATTGTTCCGGCAAGCTTGCACCTCAATACCATCAGATTCAAGGTTCGTCTTGAGGGAAGTTTTGGAAAGAAGAATATTTTTTTGGTGTCAAAAGACCCGACTCATCCGCCGCATCGGAAAAGGTGTAAGTGATTTTGTAAGGGCTTCTCCTCCTAGCTGTGGGGGCTAAAAGAGAGTCACTAAAGGTTTAGTGCAACAGTCGGAGGGTGTCTCCGGGGAGTGGATGTAGGTCAAGGTTTGACCGAACCACTATAAACCTTATGGTGTGCTTTTTCCGTTTACTGCACTTTATTTATGTTTTGCATCTTATATTTGTTATAACCGCTTGATGAAAATTATATTCTAGATCTTTGTTGTGTGATTTAAAATTTCACCACTTATGTTGCAATCATGTTTTAATCATTCGCTTATGCATCAAGTAAAGTTTTGTTTAAAAAATAAAAAAAATTAATTAGAACTCGTGTTTAGGTTTGTTTCTTTATTTCAAAAATTTTCAATTCACCCCCTCTTGTCGTATCTCGTACTTTCAGTTATTAATATTATAATTATTCAAATACAAAATAAAAAAAATAAAAAATATAATAATGTAGAATAATCATATAATGATATAAATTTGTGGCTAAAAATAAATTTAGTTTATATACAAACTTATACATTTAATATAAATTATTACAAATTTATGTTAAATTTAATGTAAATTATCATAAATTATTATTAATTTATATATTATATTTAGATATATTTTACAACCAGAAATTATATATTAAATTCACATTATATTTTTACGCCTATAAATCATTTATGTTATATTATTTATAATTAATACATAGATAAAATTTAATTTTTAATAATGCATATTTTAAAAATTAAAAATAAAATAGATAAATAATTAAGATAATTAATCAACAAAATAAATATTATTCTCATTGTTAAAAATAATTAAAAATTTGCTTAAAAATATATAATATATGCGCTTTGAAGTAGAAATTCAAGTTTCAACTAAGTTATTTAGTCTCGCATCACTTGGAAGCTTTGTTTTATTTTGTTTATATAGTTTTTTTTTCTTATCATATGTTAATAGCACACATGGGATGGTGGGATCATGTGGGCATGTTGTGTTGGTGCTTATATTGTAAATATTTATTATAAAAATTTAGGCTTATTATTAAATTTAAACATGTTATGTTTAAGTTAATATTTAATTATTCAAGTAAGAGATCAATTGAATTAGCTGATACTTAAAAATCAGGACCGGTTCAACGGTTGACCGGTTGAACTGTCACACCGGTTTGATGTTGGGCCGGTTTTTAAGGAGAATCGATTAGGCCATGTGACTGATTCACGTTCGAACAGGTCGGTCGTTCCGGTCTGTTTATCTTGATCTATTATTTGATTTTGTATGGCTGAATCTTCTATTTAAAGAATGCATTATTTTGATTTTCTAGCTCCTCTTTTAGAAGAAAGTATTTTTTTGGTTTCTTAAAGTATAAGTTCACTATTGCAATAGTATTAACTATTAATAAATCAATTATAAGTTTTTATATCACACCTTTATCTCATATTACATATCATCAATGAATTCTCTTGAACCCATGCATCCTATTAAAACTTTTTTGTTTCTGTTGAAATTACTCACAATAAATATAATCTATTATGAAATATGCATTGTAATAGTTTATCCTTCTGTTCTAAAGATTAATTTTTTCCTATTTTTTTAGTTCCAACTTGAAAAGCATAAGCACTAATCATATTTATCCTCATCAATAAATAACTTAATACTAATTATTCTATCATCAATCCCATTCGCCTCAATAATTTGATCTTTCAATTCTCTATCAACGATTTACTTAATTTTATTTTTAATATTGAGAAAGTCGCTTTAGATGGTTTGGTCATGTAAAATAGCGGCCTTCAGATGATCCTATTAGGAGAGCAGATGTATTAGATTTGACCTATGTTAAAAAAGTTAGAGGTAGATCTAAAAAGACTTGGTTAGAAAATATTAGAGATGTCCTATCTTTATTAGATTTAAATGAGAATTTGAATCTTAACATAACATAATGAAAAAAAAGGATTCATGTATCCGACCCCACGTAGTGGGATAAAGGCTTGATGTTATTGTTTTTGATAACTTTTATCTTTCTTCGACCTTCTTGATTACTTTCACCTTGTGTTTAATAGCTTAATTGAACCCTTAATTTTTATTTGGATCTGTTGTCTATGTAAATTAGCAATGATTTTCTTAATAAGAAATACCCTAATTATGTATCCCTCTTTGCCACAAATTTAATATTTACAATTATTCCTTGTGTAGAGAATTATTATGCATGCCCATTTGTATCACAAGGACTCATAATCAATTTGAAATGGTAATGAAGGAAAAAAAAAAAAAAAAAAAAAAAAAAAAAAAAAAAAAAGAATAAGAGTTGTGAGTACTCTGGTCAATAATTTTGGAATTGGTAAGTGTCAAGGTTGTCAATGCGCATAGTGCTATGTACTTGATGCACTTTAGTTAGGTTGATATAGGCTGTATTAAGTTTAGTGTGTGGGAGAGAAAACTTTGAAGAGATTTTTTTCTTTACAGTATTATTCAAGAACGTAGCAATGGTTTAAGCATAACCCAAGGGCATGCTTGATCCTTACACATTATTGATGCGATCTTTTTTTTCTTCCTCCTACATAGTTTTCTTCTTAGGGCAATTATATAGCTTAGCATTGTCAAGTACTTCCCCATACTCTTGCTTGCTCTATCGGCTTCTCATTGACTTCACCCAAATTTCCAATTGCAATGATAGTCTTCATTAAAAGAAATGTTCCTCTTGCAACTTATTTAACTATTGTTTCCTATGCTTCATCACATTTAATCGATTTTATATGATCGTGAGACTTGTTTTTGGGTTCTTTTTATTATCTATTTTATTTTTTGAGGCTTGTCATTAGAATCATGGTTAATGCTATGGTACATAGGCTTTATTGATTTATATGTGCCCCATGGATAAGTAAATACCAGTGGTTCTTCATCTAGTGGGTGTGTCCCATGATTATATCGACTTGGACTTGTGATTTTTTAGTAATTGACTGGTAATAGGATATTTGATGGACAACTCTTATTTTATTTCTATTGTTACTATTTGTTAATCCAAGGGAACCTTTAACTATATAAGAAGGGGCTTTAAAGAAAGCTAAAAAATATTCTAGCTATTTCTAAATACACATTTGGTTGGATTTGCTAAACATTTTAGCCTACTCCATGATCAAGTGAGAGACAAGATTTCTCAGAGGTTATCTCGTGCAAGGGAAATGCTTGATTTGATGATTGCTTTTTCTTTTATTTCTTTTTTGTGGTCAAAATCTTGCAGTTGATTTGCTTGTGATCCAAAATTACTGGAGTTCCTTAAATATAACATCGATGAAGGGGATTACAAAATATTTTTGGGTTGGGTGGTTAAAGAAATGAATGATTATCAATTTACAGATTTGATGATTGCTTTTTCTTTTATTTCTTTTTTGTGGTCAAAAACTTGCAGTTGATTTGCTTGTGATCCAAAATTACTGGAGTTACTTAAATATAACATCGATGAAGGGGATTACAAAATATTTTTGGGTTGGGTGGTTAAGGAAATGAATGATTATCAATTTACATGATGTTCCAAATATTTCTATTCATATAAAGCTATTCAAGTAAGTTCACTCGATTTGTGACTGTGTCTAGTTTTGAGTCAACTTCATGTCTAATGAAATGCATAATTGTGAAAGGAATAGACATGAACCTGAAATAATAATAGTATTGAGAACTCCAGAATATTCTCTCAACTCTTATCCAAAAATCAGTATTTAGAAAATAAAAAAGAATTATAAGAAGAAAGATTATCTCCTACTAGAAGAATAATTTTATTCTCCTACTTGAAGGAGAGAATAAAATTATTAAAGAATAATTTTATTACCTGAAACACTGCCGTTGCCAGGTCCCAAGTCCTGGATGAGAAAGGTGGAGGGTTGCGTTAGGTAGTCGACAGCCAGCGTAAAACTTGTCGAACAATAATGACATGAATCCTTTAAGAAATTGTGTTAATGCTAGGGCGTCCCCTGGAAGCGACGCGCTGTATGGCCTGAATACAGTGACAAGTGTGCAAGGGCCGCTGCACCGGCGCCCGGGTGCAGTGTTAAATAGGAAAGGGTTCCCACATCAAGGACGGATGTGGGCAAAGAAGCTAGTCCAAGAAACAAAAAATAGGATAGGAACTTTGAATATAAGTTCCCTTACAGGAAAATTAATGTAATTAATAGATATTATGATTCATAGGAAGTTAAATATTTTGTGCATTCAGGAAACTAAATGGGTTGGAGAGAAGGCCAAGGAAATCGATAGTTTAGGATTTAAACTTTGGTATTCGGGTAGGAGTCGTATTAGAAATGGTGTAGTTGTTATTATAGATAAGAGTATAAAGGATAATGTTATAAAAATTAATAGGATTGGAGATAGAATTATAGCTTTAAAGATTGTTGTTGATGATAAGATTGTTAATATTATAAGTGCTTATGCTCCTCAAGTAGGTTTGGATATGAGTTCTAAATTAAATTTTTGGAATGACTTAGAAGAATTAATACAAAATATACCTCTTGAAGAAAGAGTTTTTATTGGAGGAGATTTAAATGGACACGTTGGTAGAGAGGTAGATGATTTTT
>NW_021318688.1:115995-144981 GCF_001605985.2 Dendrobium catenatum
GTAGAAGATAAGATTAGAGAAAGTCGCCTTAGATGGTTTGGTCACATAAAACGGTGGCCTTGCGATGACCCGGTTAGGAGAGTAGAGGTATTAGATTTGACTTATGTTAAAAAAGGTAGGGGTAGACCTAAAAAGACTTGGTTAGAAAATATTAGGAATGACCTTTCTTTATTAGATTTAAATGAGAATTTGACTTTTAATAGGACACAATGGAGAAAAAGGATTCATGTAGCCGACCCCACGTAGTGGGATAAAGGCTTGATGTTGTTGTTGTTGTTGTTGTACTTGAAGGAGAGAAGCATTCTCTAAGCCTTTTGTTGTCCATTGTTATATGGATGAGATTGGAGGCCATTTATAAGTGAAAGGCTGCCTTCTGTCACCCTCATGTGAAATTAAATAACAAATAGGTGTTTGACACATTTATAAAATGAAAGAAATGCACATCCTGCATGTAATGAGAGAATGTTGTTTGGCTTAAAGAAAAACTATTAGATAAGCATGCACTTGCCACAAATCGTTAATGTCTTGTTCTTTTATTAATGTCTCCGATCTCTTGATCACGATCCCCTTTTTAAGGATTTAACTCAGTCTATGTCTAATTGGAGTGAGAAAGCTACATAGCTCCTTTCTCTGGGTTGTATCACTTGGTGATAAATACTGTCTTTTATAAAACACCATGAATTGTTTAGATTCACCTTGTAGAATTTTAAAGTAGGAGGCTATATGTCAGTTGTCTTTAAAAGCATCACACTAATGGCGTATATTGATGCGCCAACTTCAATGACAAAAATA
This sequence comes from Dendrobium catenatum, assembly GCF_001605985.2. Classification (NCBI taxonomy): domain Eukaryota; kingdom Viridiplantae; phylum Streptophyta; class Magnoliopsida; order Asparagales; family Orchidaceae; genus Dendrobium; species Dendrobium catenatum. The sequence continues at coordinate 116,788 of NW_021318688.1, forward strand.
ACAGTTAAAGATTAGGCAAGGCCAGTATATGCACCTTACTTATTCTCTTTTTGTAGAGAAGAAATGGGTCCTCATATTTTCTTTCCCATAAAAACTTTAGTTTGACCCAGATAAGAGAATGAAGTGGTGAAGCAATTAAAAAGTAGTTCTTGATAAACATTTTTTTTTAATAGTTCTTGATAAACATCCTCACATGTTTATAACTCCCATAAAGCTGTGAACATCGGTCACATTTCTTGATTATTTTTACTTTTTGGGGGTTGATATTAATATTCTTTCTTGTCGACCTTAAACCCCAAATATAATCAGGCCTTTTTATCAAAATCACACTTCTTGCGATTGAGGTGGAGTTGATACTTTTTTGGGAGCTCAAATACCTTAACGTGTGTTGTGTTCGTTCTATTTCTAGTTGTAGAGTAGAATGTCATCTTGATATAGAATCATGAAGTCCTCCATTAAGGGTCTCGAGATATCTTTCAGGGCATGAAAATTGTCGGAAGCATTAAGGCTGACATTGCCTTCTATTTGTACAGTCTTATCTTGTTTTGAATGTGATAAGTGTTCCAACAAATCATCAATACATGGAAGAGGGCACCAATTCTTCATGGTGATTTTATTTATCCTTGTTAGTTAGCACACATGAGCCAATAATCCTTCTTGGATACCCCGATGATCAAGAATTCCCCTGGAGAGCAACTTTGTTTAAGGACTCCAGGATTGAGTAATTCTGCCGCCTGCATCTTGTTTCCTTATTTTCAATGACCGAGTTGAGATGCATCATAATATTAGATAGTGGAGCATAAGAGAAAAGCTTAATTTTGCGGATCATCATTCTTTTTAGTGGATGATCATTTGACTTTTGGAAGATTGTAGAATACCGCTTGACTTGCTATAATTTCCTATCTTCCCTAAGAGTAAGAAGAGTCTTTTATTCAAAATTTTTTGTTAGATTTTGTTTGGTAGTTTTATTTGGATTAAATAATATTGCCATATTGTTGTTTTTTTGTTTGGTGAACGGAAGGATGAACCATTGGCAAGCTTTGATGGTTGTTTCGACTTCTGCTGACACCTCTATGTCTATGGGTGGGAAATCCTTATTCTTGTTACAGTGTAGTTAACATGGTTTTTGGTGAGTTAATATTGTTGTGCCCTTCGAAAGTTGATGGCATCTTGGACTCGTAAGTATGGGCTGTTGAAGATGATGAATTATCATGTCAAAAGGATCACCTAACACCTCACTTCATCGATGTATTCCCAAGTAATAATGAAGCAAACACAGTATGATCGGTTAAGGTTCATCTCTAAGTCTCACTGGATTCACCCGTGCAAATAAGGGTGAGAGTGAGGAGTCATCTACTAATCGATGAGGTTCTCTCTTTTTTTTTTTTTGAAAATTTAATTGATGAGGTTCTTAGGAAATCTATAGGTGTGTAATCTTGTAAAGATTAATTGTAAACGAGTAAATTACAAAATTATAATTTAAAATTCAAAAATAAAGAGAGGCTAAAGAATATAAAGATTTGAGTAGATGAACACAACAAAAAACTATCCTATAATTATTCCATTAAATTTTTCATATTTTGAGTGGCAATTCATTATTCCTGGTGCAAATTAGGAATTTTCTTATTTCTAGGCTATGGTTGTCTTCATTTTATTATTTTTAGCATTAAGACAAGGATGTGTTTTATCCATTTTGTTATAGTTTTTAATACTATCCATAATTTAAATGGATGTAGGATATTCAGGATAAGGTTTCTTAAATTGGTACATTTAGTTGAATATTATTAGATATGGATTGATGTTTATCTTTTACAGTTATTAAGCTTCAGGTTTGTGTTCATCAAGTTGTTTGGAATTCAAATTAATTCCTTCTCAAAATCTTATCTTCCCTAGCCAATTTTTTTGTATATGCCTTTATTCAAGTCATTCTCTCTTTTTTGTGCTATCCAATACTTGAAAAAACCTTAGTGCATGAATTTTCAAGGAACGGGCCACAAGCTTCTTCCTCTCTCTTCTCTCAGGTAAGCTAGGAAGCATGATACTATACTTTAATTTCTCTAAAATAGGCGTAATCCTTTTTCTTAAATAATTTCTTATTGGTTCCAAAAGGTTTATGCACTTGCAATCGCAATTGAATTTGGTCTACCACAAGTTCTAACATGTGGGAAATTTTTTCTTCTGTAAATTAAGGATTGGGATGGGTATTCTTGATGGTTCAATGGAGCCTAATATCTGACTATGGGAGAGCTTATGGATTTCTCCTTACCTCCAATCATTGCACAAAAACCTTGAATGAAAAATTTGATTAAAAAATTGTAACATGCAAATATTCAAAGAAAAAGAAATCCTATATAAACAAAGCAAAAAAGAAAGATTTAAGAAAGAAAAAAATTTAGGTTTTAGTGGCTGATTGAAAAAAAAGATGAGATGCCGTGGAGGGAGAGTTCTTTGTGAATGAAGTAGACTTGGCAAGGAGGAGGAGACATCAGTGGCTAGGAAGGAGATGGTAGGTGGTTGGCATGGAGAGTGGTGAAGGAAAATCGAGAGGGTAGTCACATTCAAACATTTTGTTAAATTGAGAGCTTGAGGTTTGAGTCATGCAGCGTGAGGGGTATGATTAGATTAAGGAAGGTTTTATTCATTTTATTGATTAATATTTATGTTAAAAAAACCTACTATACATTGTGCACAACTCACAAAACTTGGGTGAGGTACGCCTCAAATGACTGTTATAGCTATGCCACTTTTTTTATCTATGTATTTGATGTGGAAGACGAGAATAAAAAGACAAATTTAATTTGAAGTGCAAAGTGCAACCGTGAGATATACTTAGTGAGTGATTGGCTTGTTTCTGTACCCGGTAGTGTACTCCTACATTGTCTAACTTTGCTTTTGGCGAATGCCATACCACTTTCTCGACTTACATTATTCATATACTCGGGAGGGTACGATTTTCCTTGGCATAGCCTTCTCTTGCAGTGTTCCTATGTGACATTTTTGCCCATATGGAAGTTAAGTATTCCACCAAATCAATGAAATAGGTGAGTTTTAGATTGCGAAATAAAAATCTTTTGGAAAGAATACTCATAAAGTTTAAATGTCTCAATTTGGTCAACCCATGCATCCAATTTCTTGATATCGATAAAACCATTACAACAAGGGATGCTAAATTTGGCTTGTATCTTGAATGGTTTGGGCCATCACTCTTTTAGCGATGATGCAGGACTCTCATCCTTGTTATATTTGTCTTCAATTTGATATTTGGAATAATTCCCGATCTTCTTGCTTTCATTGCAGCGTTGCTTTTTGTTATGAGCAACTATTCAAGTTGATTGATTCAATGTGCCTTGGCATAGCCTACATTTGATTGCCCATATTGAAGATGATTATTCCATCAAATCAATGCATGTGAGGTGTGTTTTACGCTTAGAAATGAATTTTTCTTTGGGGAAGAATGTTCATAAAGATTGAATGTCTCAAGTTGGTCAAACCATGCATGACATCTATAAGAAAATGATAATAAGGGATGCCAATTTTTTCTTGTAAATGGCTTGGACCATCACTCTTCTAGTGAAGGTGCATGACCCTCATACTCATTGTCTTTGTCTTCATTTTGCTCTTTGGAATAATTTCAGATATTCTTGTTTTCATAACAAAATTGCCTTTTGCTCATGGGCAGCTATTCAAGTCGATTGATTCAATGCATATTCTTTGTACGTGAATGTTACTAATGTAAGCTGCTTTTTGATTTTTACAGGTAGGACCAAATCCTTTCATTGCCGCATCTGTGGTCAGTGACAGCAATCATCCTAGTCCAATATCAATATTTGACGCATCATTCTCAAGTGAGAGTTGCTCCGTTGGTAGTTTCAATGGAAGCTTTGACATGAAAGGTATTCTTCAGATGATTCGAAAGAAAAAGTGACCATATATATATATATATATATATATAATCTTATAATATAATCTTCTTAAACAAAAATGTAATATTCAACCTAATCATGACTAACTCTTATTTCCTCCGTACGTTCCAGAGAGCAAAACACGCATAGACTTCAGACATAAATGTAATAAAACCGAATCACTGAGCCTGGACTCTGATCTTCTGGATTCCGCTAACTCAGTGGAGTTTAGCAGGTCTGATAATGAAATGATTTTGAACAGCAGTCGAAGTGACTTCAGCATACATAGTATCCAGTCATATAATGTTGGAATTCTCGGAACTAAAGTCAGCTTTTCTACCGAAGCCATCTCAAAGACCAAATTGCTTCTTGAGAGCATTCTCTTCTTTGATTCAGACAATACATTGCAGTCTTCTGTCAACTTCTTTCTTCTTGACATTTTTGCTTCAATCTCAGATGCTTTCTTTGCAAGGATGAAGTCCAGTTTAAGCTTATCAGAAGCAAATGACTATAATCATCTCAAGGATTTTCTATTCGACTTCTTAATTGAGAGCTTGGTTAAAAGATTTGACCAATTCTGCATGTCCGGATATAAGGTTTGGTTGAAATTGCCTTTTCTATTAAGTAAAGACCAGCTGTTGAGAGAGATTTATGGCGAGATAGGAAGGTTATTGGAATTGGCTGGGAAGGTTTTGGGTGATTTGGCAGAGCAAGAGTTGAGCTCATCAACCATAAGGTGGACAGCATTTGAGGCAGAAGCTTCATGGGCAGCCATGGACATTGAGAGTGTAATACTTCAGGAGCTGGTGGATGAAATGATAATGGATTTGTTTGTGATGTCGAAGCTGATGAATGATTTCAACTATTCTTAACGTGTTAGAATTTAGAGTGGCGGTAGACTGCACAATTTTGTTTAGGTGCTTTTGGAGGTGTGTATTAACTATTAGCTCTTGTGTAGAATTGCTTCAGAGTAGGCTCCTGTTCAGAAATATTTTGACTTCCTGGAATCAGTCTTTTGGGAAGAGGTTCCGTTGCAGGTTTTGTTGCATTGTTTTGAATTCCTACGGAAAGCTATGAAGTAAAATTTTCTTTGCCTGTTATTTTTGTAATATGAATATGTTCTAATGCTGTCATCAATTAGTTTAACAAGGCAAATAGATTCAACAAAAAAAGCAAACATCAAATGAAGAACTAGTAACAGATAAATCATTTCAGAGGCTAACAGTCTAAAAAACTCCTCTGTAGATAACTGACAAACATATAGAAGAAAACTCTTTATCTAAATACAATTCTTAATTAGCATGTCTCTGTAATGCATGATTGATTCCTGTCTCTGAATTCTCATCTCTTCATAAAACTTCTCTATGAACCTCTCTGCTCTTCCATCCACCGATTCATCTTCTTCATCAGACAGCGCTGCTTCATCTAACTGCTCTTCTCTTTCTGGTCTGTCATCACCTGCAGTTGCTTCAAGCATGTCTTCCTCTTCTTTGCCAATTCCATCAGCATTAGCTGATTTACTTCCACACAGGAGAAAGGATAAGATACCTTTCCTCTTCTTAAGGAGAGGATGAAGATGGTGGAAGGGGGGAGTGCTTGAGGGGGAGAACTCGTATTCGCCTACAAAGGTGTAGTTGTAGTGGTGGAGTTTAAATCGCCGATTCTTGAAGAGTTGCTTCTGATTGTTAGGCTTTCTCTTTCTCCTCATGGTAATGATTAAGAGAGAAATAACGCCCCATGCTCTCTTAAGAACAGGGTTTCTTTTCCTGATCATTTCGTTCTCTTGAACACACTTTCTCTCTCTTCGGGGAATTGAGGATAGTGGTTTGCAGGGTAAAAGAGAGAAGAATTTAAAGGAGAAGAAACGAGGGGGCAAGGAGAGGGAGCGGGCATTGAAAGTGAGTGAGAGAGCTGGAAAGTGATTTGTGAGGTCGGCGAAGGTTTGTTTTTTTTGGGTCAGTGGCTGTGTTTTGAAGTTTTAAAAAGAGAAAAACAACGGTAAGTAGCCGTTGTCGTGAAGTGGCTGATGCTCGGAGTGCTGCGGAGGAAGAATCAGTAATGCGACGAGGACGCAATGGCAAAGTTGCAATTACGAGGGAAAATGGATTACTTGGTCATATTTTTTTTTCCTTAAAAAAATATTTTTTATCAGAATGACGATCTCTTTAATATTTTTAAAAAAATATTTTTTTATAGATTTATAAAATATTTTTTCTGAAAATTTTCTGTGTTTTAATTTTCGTCTTACCATTTGGCGACATGATTTTATTTTACCAAGAAAAATTTTCAGTCTTACGCTAAGTTTTTATTTATGTTATTATCCTTTAATGAAAATGAAAGATTATTAATATTTATCTACAATCTAAGAGTAACTTTGCTTCTAAGTAAACCAAGATTTGGTCATTGATGAAACTTCATGAAGAAGTAGAAAGCTTATAATGCTCAAACAGGATAAATTATTTTCATGTATTTTTTTCTTAAATCAATTAGTAAAATTATTTTTTCATGAATTATTTATTTCATACTCTAAATAATCTGTTAAGGTGTTAATTTTATATTTTTGTTATATGATTAAATCATCTTATAATTTTCTTAAAATTTCCATTGTACTAACATTTATGGAGAAGTTAAAGATAAAGATCTAATGTTGTATGGTTGAAAGTTGTTGATTGAACAACACCTTCACTCCTCTCACTTTTAGTGGCAGACACTGAAAATGATTTGCTCACTGAAAATCAAGTTCTTCGCACCAATGCATTTACCCACAAATAACTCATACATTTCTAAGAAATCAGGAAACAACCAAATAGTTAATCATGCATGAATATAGATAATACTGATTTAATTTACATGGTTCAGACCAGTGAGCTAGGACATTTAAATATGCTAAATTAGCCAACTTATGTCTTCCTTGAAGGTCCAATGTCTTCTATCTTACCTTTCCTTTTATCATCACAGGAGAACCGGCAACCATGACGGCGTGGCTTTTGTGGATTCTTCACATCGTCTTCACTTGACTCAAGAAAGAGACCTCTGAGGCATCGCCTTCTGATATTGGGCTCATAAGTTAGCTTCTGTGGTGAGGTAATACTGGAAATAGCCTTTTGAGATTCAGTTTTCGCTGTAAAGCTCACAGGTGTAATTGGTTTGGTGGAGATAGTCATATGAACACCGGGGTTTTTCTCACTATAGTTTGTTTCATCCAGGATTGAACTATTAATGCCTTGCACATTACTGTTAATACTAGCAACGATTGATTGGTTTCCTTTTACATTATGGTAATTTTCTTCCCTCGTTTCATTACTCCTCCCTACCTTTTTCCCCGGCTGAACTTCATAGCCAATGAACATACTTGCCCCCTGGTTTTCACTTGCTAATGTTATAATATTCACACCTTGTTCATTTCCTAACTTATTTTGGTGTCCAATGCTCAACTTTTGAATCATTCTAGAAAGTCCATCTTTCAGCTCTTTCTGCGTTTGTCCTATAGTATGGGAAGAAGAATTTGGCATAGTGGAAATGGTAATCTTCTTTTCTTTCATGGTGGAATTTCCTCTTTTTGTTTCTATCAAGGCACCATTTATTGATTCTTCTGGTTTTTCTTCTTCTATCATTCTACCTTGTGACTTCAAATCAGATACTTTGATTAAGAGCTTGGGCTTGCTTACCTTCTTTGGCTCTTCACTGACTTCCTCAGGTTTTTCAACTCCTTCGGAATGAATTTCTTTTGTTATTTCTTTAGGTTCAGAAATTTTTATCGGACTCTTGTCCTGCTGAAGTTGTTTAGCTTCTAAATCTACTTCAGGTTTTTCTTCTTGGATCTTTTCGAACTGAGATTCAAGATCTTTCTGAGGATCCATATCTATTTCCTGCCTATTAATTTCCTCACTTAACTGATCTATGGTGGGTTCGATTCTACTAGTTTCAGTTTCTGTAAGTTGTTTTGACTCAAATTCTGTTTTGGTTCTCTCTTCATGTGGCAACGATGCTAATGTGAACTGAGTCTCAGGCTTACCCAATTCATTAGCAAGTTCATCTGAATCATCTTTAGCGCTTGGTAGTTCAGCTTGTGGAAGCAATTCTCTTCTTTCCGAGCTTGTGGAGGAGGGAACCTTTGCTAACCCGCTTGATGGAGATGGCAATGTTGATTGCAATTGGGTTTGATCTTCATCGATTTGGGGTGAGGATAGAGAAGAAGTTGGTGGCAATTGGGGAGTAATTGAAGGAGGTTTTGGTTGCTTTGAAGCTTGAGATGGGCTTCTCCAAGCTGGAAACCACAACCGGAACAACTGTTTCTTTCGACCGGGTCGGTCCGACATTATTATGTATAGTGAGTTTTACAATGTTAAAATTGGGTGTATACAAATATATATAGTTTAATTTGATGAGGAGAACCATTTGGAGAGAATTGCATCTGATTCTTTGTTAGATAGTTGTTGAGATTGGTATGTCTCAGTCAATGGAGAAGGATAACCTTGTATTCAGGAAATTTGATTCTTTTCATATGTTTGCATATTTAGGTATCTAATGTTCACCCCACCAATAGATAAACCGATAAATTTAAATTTAATATTATAGATCTTGTATTATTTTATAAAAATAATGATCAATTAGATTTTGAGTTTCTTTCATGACTTAGTTGGACATTCATGAAAAAAAAAATGTAATTATGTACAATTATGCTGCCAAAATTCTAATTTTTGCTTGCTTTTCATTATTAAAACTTATTTGTTTTTCTAAATACGAAAGCATGTGTTCAAAAAAGTTTTTCTTTTTCAATTCCAGACAAATTGCTTAAAATAGAAAATGTTTTATCACTATACTCTATTAAAGTAAATTTGAACAAGCAGGACGTTTTAGAAGTAAAAATTAGGTTGGAGAAATTATATTATATATATATATATAGTTTTACAATCATTTGGTCATTTATTAAGTTGAATAAATATCCTTATTTCATAGTGATAAGTTTATATGCTTGATTTTCTGCTGATATATGTGATTATTGACCCACATACTAAAATTTGCGAAAAAAGGGAAATTGGGTGAATCAAGTAACGGTCTGTGGGTGCGCGACACGTTACTTGAAGGGTTAAATAACCTCTGATCACCAAACGAATTGTCCGTTGTAATTAGAGCGTCAAATTCGCTTATAAAGGAACCCCTCGCTATCAAATTGGACATATACAATAAAAAATCGATGACCGACGCTCAAAATTGACTTGCGACGCTGCCCAAACCACTTCTGATAGTGAAAAAAATACCTAAAGTCGTCTATAATTTTGTTAAAAAAAATTCGCGGGTAAAAATTAGCATGAATCTCAAGTTTTCGACCTACGAATCAAGGCTAAATGAGATATTCTCTCAATTTTTTTCTGCTACTCTGAAACAAAAAAAAATTATTATAAATAATAATAATAATTAAATTAAAATGAAAATAATAAAATTTTCATACCTCGTATTCCGTCGAACAGACCCAAAAGTCCCGCAAAAGCTCCCGAAAATTCCACTGAATACTATGCCCTCTCGTAAATCACTTACCTCGATCACCCTTATGCGCTTCACATTAAAATGAGAATGAACGGAGGCTTCGTTCATTTGCTTTTTCCATAGCTCTCCTATTCGTGTTGGATATTATCAAACCAAACGACGCGTTGCTTGCTTTAGTTTTTCTTTTGATTTTATTTTATTTGTTTTTCAGATGGTTTTAAAAACATCTTTAGTACTTGTGATTTTAAATCCCGTGAAAGGGTGTGAAGGGCTGTTCTATTTTTTTTCGGTGAAAGACAGTTTAGTGTGTGCTCTCTATTTTTTTGTTCTCTTGCCTGTGAAAGTATAATGAAAAGCAGAAGTTTTTTATTTGATTTGTTTTCTGTGTTCGATTTTTACTTCCAACATTGGTACCAGAGCCCGGTTGGAGAATGGCAGCGAGTTCAAGCAACAATAATTTGCAACCTCTGTTGCCCAAGCTCATGGGGAAGAACTACAATCAAATGAGTATTCAAATGCGGGTGTTGTATCAATCTCAAGAGTTGTGGGAGATTGTAGGGAGTGGTTTTCAAGAGCCCGAAGTTGAGAGAGATTTGAATCAAAGACTTCTTCAAGAGTTGAAAGAAAATCGAAAGAAGGATCGGAAGGCCCTTTTCTTCATTTATCAAGCAGTAGATGAAATTATTTTGAGCGGATCTCTACGGCGAAGACCGCAATGGAGGCTTGGAATACACTACATGCTTCTTACATAGGAGATGAGAAAGTAAAAATGGTACGTTTACAAACCATACGAAGCCAATTTGATATGTTGAAGATGGAGTTGGAAAGTGTAAAAGAATATTTCAATCGGGTAATTACCATTGTTAATCAATTGAAGTTGAATAGAGAACTTGTAGAAGATAAAAGGGTTATTGAGAAGATTTTACGAAGCTTGACCAAAAAATTTGAAGCCACTGTAGTAACCATAGTAGAAGCAAAGAACATAGAGAAAATGTCTATTGAAGGGTTGCTTGGATCTCTTCAATCACATGAATTAAGAATGATGCAATATGATTCGACACCACTTGAGGAAGCCTTCCAAACTCAAGTGGCATTGCGTGGGAATTTTAGAGGTGGCCGTGGAAGAGGTTTTGGTAGAGGAAAAGGCTCTTTTGGTAGAGGAAGAGGATCTTATGGTACTCGAGGAAGAGGCCGTGCTAGTAAAGGAGAATCTACATAAAGTGATGGAGGTGAAGTTCAAGGTGGAACTCATGGTGATGGAGAAGGTGCACATGGTCATGGACATGGTTTCAGAGGTAGAGGAAGAAGCAACCTTGCCTATATCAAATGCCACTATTACAAAAGGTACAGACACATTTATTATTTTTGTTGGAAGAGGCAGGAAAATGAAGAGGCAAATGCAGATATGGTGCAAGAAAAGGAAGTGGAGAAAAGTGAAGACAGAATGTTTCTTACACATAGTAAGGAGTTTGGTGATTCAGGAGATGTATGGTTTATTGATAGTGGTTGTAGTAATCAAATGATTGACAATAGAAGATTTTTTGTTACTTTGAAAAACTCAATCCAAAGTAAAGTACGTACGGGAGATGACAACAAATTATTTGTGGAAGGAAAATGTGACATTTTGGTTCAAACAAGGAAGGGAGAAAAGAAGATATCATATGTCTTATATGTTCCAAATCTTAAGCATAATTTGCTTAGTGTTGGGAAACTAAATCAAAAGGGATATGTGTTGACATTTTCGTTTGACACTTGTACCATTAAATATAAGCATGGATTTTTTATTGCCAAGGTGAAGGTGACTCCAAATAAAATGTATCCCATGAAGATGATTTGCAGTTTAATTGGTTGTTTAAAAACTTCCATAGAAAATCATTCAAGATTATAACATTATAGATTTGAGAGTTCCAAGACACTTTTTTATATGAGCCAGAAGAATATAGCTAATGGGCTTCCACATATTGAAGTTCAAGACAAGATCTATGAAGCATGTATTGCAGGAAAGCAGAGCAGAGCACCATTTTCAGTTGGAAAATCATGGAGAGCGTTGAAGCCATTGGAGCTTATTCATTAAGATTTATGTGGACCGATGCACACTACTTCTATTGGAGGTAATTGTTATTTTCTCACATTTATTGATGATTATAGAAGAAAAGTCTAGGTATATTTTCTGAAAGAGAAGTCACAAGTATTTGAATACTTAAAAATATTCAAAGCACTTGTGGAGAAGGAGAGTGGCCATTTTATTAAGATGTTGTGGAGTGATAGAGGTGGAGAATATGTTAGCCAAGAGATGCAAATTTATTTGAAGGAGAATGATATACGCCACTAGTTAACAACACGATACACACCATAACAAAATGGGGTTGCTGAGAGGTAGAATAGAACCATTATGGGATTGGCTAGGAGTATGTTGAAGGAGAGGCAAGTGCCCAATTTGCTTTGGGCTTAAGCTGTGTCTTGTGCTGTATACTTGTTGAATAGGGTGACATAAAAAGCACTCCATCTCAAACCCCTTTTGAAATTTAGAGTGGTCATAAGCCTACAGTTGATCACTTGAGAGTTTTTAGGAGTATTTTTTTATGTTCATGTACCTGATCAAAACAGAAGAAAGTTGGATGAAAAATCTTAGAAGTGTGTGTTTGTAGGATACAATGAAAGGTTCAAAACCCATAAACTGTATAATCCTACAACAAAGAAAGTGGCAGTGAGTAGGGATGTGAGATTTGAAGAGAGCTTAGCTTGGGATTAGCTTGAATAAGGGAATAAGGAGAATGTCATAGTTGTTGAAAATTCAGATGTAGAGCAATAAACACCACCACACACTACAGTGAGATTGGGAGAATCATCTAGTAATGATATGGAAAAGGTGAAGATAAGAAGCTTGCATGAGATATATGACACCACAAATTACAATGAGGAGTTATCTCAATTTGCTTTATATATAGATGAAGAACCCTTAACTTTTAGTGAGGCAGTTACATAGATGGATGCCATGAAAAAAAAAGATTGATGCTATTGAGAGAAATGACACATGGAGTTTGGCCTCACTTCCTAAAGGTCAAAAATCCATTGGTGCCAAGTGGGTGTACAAAGTGAAGAAGAATGTTGATGGAGATGTAAATAAATTTAAGACTAGACTTGTAGTCAAAGGGTACAAGCAGAAGCAAGGGATAGATTATGAAGATATTTTTGCACTAGTTGCCAGATTTGATACAATCAGATTAATTTTCTCAATTATAGCTATGAATAGATGGCAGATTCATCAATTAGATGTGAAGTCGGTTTTCATGAATGGTGTTTTGGAGGAAGAAGTATATATAGATCAGCCTGAAGGTTTTATTGTAAAGGGAAAAGAGCATATGGTGTGTCATTTGAAAAGGGCTTTCTATGGCTTGAAGCAAGCCCCGAGGGCTTGGAATTTATGCATTGATAAGTTTTGGAGAAGAATGGTTCACTAAGTGCCCTTATGACCATGGTGTGTATATGAAGATATACTCAAATGGCAACAGGTTGATTATATGCTTATATGTGGATGATTTGCTTATAACAGGTGATGATAAGCAAATGATTGCAAATTTTAAATCAACAATATTCAAAAGATTTGATATGATAGATGTTGGTCTCATGTCATTATTTTTGGGCATATAAGTGCATCAGAAGATGATGGAATTTGGATATGTCAAAAGAGGTATGCAAAAGAGTTGCTTGAGAAGTTCAAGATAAATCATTGCAATAGTGTCTCAACACCAATGCAAACTGGAGTTCATTTCACCAAAGAAGGATAAGGAAAATTGGTTGATTCAACATTGTACAAAAGTTTAATTGGGAGTCTCAGATACTTGACAGCGACGAAACCTAACATTATGTATAGTGTGTTCATCTTGAGAAGATTCATGGAGAATCCAAAGGAGTCTCATTGGCTTGCAGCGAAGAGGATTCTTAGATATATCAGTGGCATAGTTGAGTTTGGCCTTCATTATCAATGCAGTGGAGACATGAGATTACTTGGATATTATGACAGTGATTGGGCAAATGATCCTGAGGAAAGAAAGCGCACAAGTGGATATGTGTTTTATGTTGGTGATACATCTTTTACTTAGAGCACAAAAAACATGAAGTTGTAGCCTTATCTACTTGTGAGGCAGTGTATATAGCAGCGGTAGCAGCAGCTTGTGAAGCAATGTGGTTGAAGAATTTTTTGAAGGAATTTTTTGGAGAGATTGATGAAGCTATAATAATTTATGTGGATAACAAGTCAGCAATCGCATTGGCCAAAAATCCAGTACAACATGGCAGAAGTAAGCACATTGATGTGCATTATCATTTTATCAAAGATGTAGTAAAGATGGGTCACATTAGCATGGAGCAATGCAGTACAGAGGATTAGGTAGCTGATTTGTTCACCAAAGCATTGCCGACATTGAGGTTTGTAAAGCTACTGAAGATGCTTGGGATGAAGAAAGTTTTGGTTTGAGGGGGAGATTGTTGAATATTATCAAACCAAATGATGCGTTGCTTGCTTTAGTTTTTCTTTTGATTTTTTTTTCAGACGGTTTTAAAAACCTCTTTATTACTTGTAATTTTAAATCCTGTGAAAGTTTGTGAAGGGCTGCTTTATATTTTTTTTGGTGAAAGACAATTTAGTGTGTGGTCTCTGTTTTTTGTTTTCTTGCCCGTGAAAGTATAGTGAAAAGAAGAAGTTTTTTATTTGATTTGTTTTCTATGTTCAATTTTTACTTCCAACAGTTCGACCTTGCACCCTACTATGTTTCCCAGTCTAACCGCAAATAAAAAATAGCCCCTCTTTTCAAATCCTTTTACCAACAGATCCTCTTCTATAACCTATAGCCTCACAACCTACCACAGCTCAAACTCTCTCTTCCAACCAACTAAACACCACTCCCTCAACTATAGCAGCCTTCTAATTCTTTCATAAAAGTAGCCGATTCAAATAGCTTCATTTCCTCTCAATCAAACCCAACCACATCTATTGCCTACATTCACCCATAACTCCAACAACAACCCAATCAACAAACCAACTCAACCCAAATTCTCCTCAATCAAACCCGATAGCAACAGCTGTTAGAACTCAAAATTTTGAAAAATATATTTTGATCTACAACAGTCAATAAATATATCTATTATGGTGTTTTAGTTTTATTATTTTTTTCATAATTTTATGGCACTAATAAAATTTCTTAAAAAAATAGCACCTATGGAGATAAGTGGTGGTTTTAGGACCGTTAAGGATACATTTTGCAAATCAATTTCACCAGAATTTTTAAATAAAATAAGTTATCTTAAAGAATATTTTTCTATAATTTTTTGAATCCCAAAAAGAATTTTTATGAATTTTATTCTTAAAATTAATTATAATAATAATATTATATTAATATTTTATTCTAAATATCTAAACCCACCCACTTATATGATTATTTTCTAATTTCTTAAGCTTAATTTGTTAACAGAGAAGGATTTTGAGAAAATGAGAAGAAAGTGAGGGAAGGAGAGAAGAAAAGATTGGTTTTTAGAAGCCATAGACGGGTCGGGTTCAGGTTTAGAAAAAGGATTCGACAGGGTTTAATTATAAAATGCCCCCAAACACCCGCGTGGGCCCCGACGAGCGTGTTATTGGTACACACGTGACGTTTAGGGATGCTGCGCGGGTCAATAAGTGAATTCAAGTTCAAACTCGAGTTGACCCGAGTCTAAATGGGTCAAACAGAACCCGACCCTATTTTGTAAATGAGTCAAGCCGAACTCGACCCAATTTTTCAAACTAGACGCGACCCATGCGAGTTACCTGGTAGACACGACACGACCCACAAACTCGTATGGGAAGAAAAAGATTAGGGTTCAAGGCTTTGAGCTACAGGCACCAGAGGCAGAATGGCATTCTAGGAGTTAAGATGTAGCATCGTGACAGGAGAGGTTAGTGTGGGTTGAGGCGGTGCTGATGTGGCTTGCGTGTGAGAGGTTGATGTCGACCAGTTGTGCGGATGTGCTAGTATCACGAGAGCTTGCATGGCAGCAGCTATGACTGCAACTCGACTAGCACGGACGGCTTGCCTGATGCGATGAGAGTGACAAGATCACTGGTCATGCAAGAGCTGAGGTCACTAGTTACACACGTACTTCTATCCTAATCATGTGATGAGACAAGATCGATGGTTCCTGAGTAAACTCGAATTAATTTTGTGTTTCTGTGTCAACCAAAACCCAACTCGATTTTGCAAATGGGTAAAAAATATGAACTCAAACCCAACCCAAATAATGAATGGGTTGACTCGAACTCATAATTTTTCTTTTAGTGTCCTGGTCAGGTTTCAGGTTTGGTTAGTTTGACACCCCTATAGAGCATTTTTTGTCCATTGGCTCAATTGAAAAATTTGCTCGTCTCAAGGAAGATTACATTTTTCCTATTTTAAAATTTTTAATAATTTGGTGTTTTTGATATTTTTTTTAATCAAATTTGTATTTCTGTAATCGAAAAATGAGAATAACTTTGTTTGAAAAAACTTTTATCGCATAACTTTTTACATGCTATAGAGAGTGAGATTATGAAAAATTTTTGTCAAATAATTTTGAAAAAGAAGTGATTTTTTCTACTAAAAAATACATAGTAAAGGAGACTTCCTATGCACCTCTTTGCTCCCTCACAAAATACATAGCAGCCAAAAGTCTCTCAAATAAGATAATATAAGAGTTTAAACATATAGCCTCCAAAAAAAGGCCTAAATTTTTAACTAGCACTTTTGATCATCAAGTACGATCCATAATAAAGGAGACTAAATAGGAACAAAATGGATCCACTGAAGAAAAACCTTCCCTTTTTTGAGAAGAAGGGGAGGATATGGACAAAATAGATAAAATGAAAGAGATCTGAGTGAATGGAAAGGAAAAACAAATGATGAATTTAACTTTAAAGAGGCTTGCTATTAAGATCAAGATAGCATAATTTATGAAGATTCTAATCTGGAGACCCATCAAGAGAATTGGGAAGACTGAAAGAAAAGAAAAAGAAAATAATGAATATATGGGTTGAAAAAGTGACCGAACTGAACTATTAGTTCAAAACATCACTTTTAGTAAGTACAAACTACAATCCACTATACGATTAATTCAAGTGTTTATATTGATCACCTGTATGATTAATACAAACACATAACTAATCATCCAGTACTAGGGGCGGCATTTTATTATCTTCCCATACAGGAATCAGGTAGTATATTAGGATCATCTTTGATCTTCTTGTACGATCCGTACAAATACATAGCTAATTATTTAGTATGAGCGGTGGCATTTAATTATTGTCCCATATAGGAATCGGGTCATATAATAGGATCATCCTGTAAGATTTGATTGAATAATTTAACCATAATTAAACACCTAATCACAGGATCAATTTTGGCATGACTGTTATATATCATATAGTATGATGCATATCGTACGATACAATTAAAACAAAAATTGAATTTTAAAATAATAACTAAATTATGATTGATAATTATTTTGATGATTATAATTGATCATCTGTACGATATGGATTGTATAATACAATTAGTTTAATCACTCTTAAATAATTGAGGTAACTTTATTAGGATTTATCTATTAAACTGATTATCTAATACGATATAAATCGTAATGTATGATTAGTTCAAAAATAGAAAATTTTCTAACTCACCAACTCACTTCCTTGAGTGTGTGTTTGCAAGGTTACATAGCTTTAGGATCCACCACAATACATATTTGACTCAAGAAAGGTAAAAAATACAAAGAATATTGAAAAACACATGCTTTATTCTTAGTTTATCCAGTATTGAGCTAATTGAGATTACATGTGAGCTGTGATCCTGAAATGTTAGTGAACAGGACAAAACATATACATAATAGATTAGAATAGCATAGTGAGAAATCCAATAATATTTATTATCATCAAAATAACAAGACTTGGGTCCAAAATTGTAATAATCTTCCCCTTTTTTATGGTTGCAAATATTGTTGGTTTATGATTTAAGAGTATTTTGCTATTCCCTAAACTCCCCCTTACTAACTAAAATTTTCAAAAATAGGGGAGGTGTCAAATTTTTTTGTTAATTTTAAAAGGAAAAAAAAAAAGGAAAAAAAAAACACATAATAAGAGAACACAAAAAATGAAATGACAAACATAGAATTTAATATTTTAAAGCAAACTACAAGCTATCAACACATGCTACTTCCCCTTTTGACATCATAAAAGAGAAGGAAACAATATCAAACAAACATGAAACTACAAAATAAGAAAACTACACATATCACAAAATAAAAAAGATACTAAAACAAAGAATGATCTTGATCAGTGGTGGTGGAAGTGGTGGTGGCTGGAAGCACTGGTAGAAAGAGGAAAATTAGTTTGCAAATAATGCCTTTAAATGAATCTTACAGTACGATCTATTATTTAAAATCATATCGGTCATATTCAATTCATCCAACAACTACTGCTATGTGGATCATACAGTACGAAGCAGGTGTTCGTTGGTACGATCATTAATGATTGATAAATATGAGTTATTTGATGCATTATGATCATATATATATAGTGATATTTGTGTAGATCATATAGTGCGGCGTGGATCATATAGTATGATATGAAAAAAATTAGATAGGGTTTTGAATTATCAGGAAACTTCTAGGAAGAAAAATAAATCAAAATAACAAAAAAAGAGAAATACAATAGAACAGAAATCAAGCAATTAAGAGAAAATACACATCAAACTTATTTTTTAAAAAGAAATGATAAGATGTATTAAATAAAAATTTAACCATATGATTAGATAAAATACTTAGTAAGAGACTTATTGACAACACTAAGACCCAAAAAGGTTAGAAATTTGAATTTTGTCAACCCTAGCTCAGGCTCTTTCCAGGTTAAAGTATTTTCTTTTTTTAAATCTAATTCAGAAAATAAATTAAAGAGGAAATGTTATGCTTTTATTTTTTTTCAGAAATATATCTAAGAGAATAACATTTAAAAGTGATGAACTAAAAATCATAATTTTTAAATTCAGATGTAGACGATATCAATTGGCACATGAATTTATCTAAGATTTAAAGATTTGAAAGTAAGGGAAGTTAACTCATTATGGACTCACTTTGTGCCTCTTTTATTAATGTTTGGAACACCTTACGTATCTTTTAATTTTTGATATACTTTGTGCAACTTTAAATTTTGGAGTTCATTGCACATCTATTCAGCTTTTGGGCTCATTTTGTGCCTCTTTTTTACTTTTGCAAATTTGCATCCTTTCTAAGTCTTTAAAGACTCTTAATTGTGAGATTATCTTCCAAATATAAGATAAGAAGAATTAACTCTCTTATATAAGAAAGAATAAGTCACAAATCAAAACCTTATCCATCTGATATAGACAAACAACTTGGTCAAAAAATTTGAAATATATTTATTAATTTACAAAAATATGCAAATAAAATAGATCGAGAACTATTGGAAGATGAAACATATCTCTATTTATTGGTCTAATTTTTAATTTGAAATATATTTTGATTCGAAAAGAAATTACACCCATAAAAGAGTTAGAGGAAGATAGATAATCTTCAATTTTTCTTCCCTTAAATGTTTTAGAGGAGTCAATCACTGCTTATAAAAGTAGGTAAGATTTTTATTTAAAGAAATGTTCAACTACTAAGGTAAGTAGTGATCAGATTCTTAAATTTTAAAAGAAATAAATAAACATGTGCATAAAGAAAAACATAAAATATTGAAAGATAAAAGAGGAAAAATATAAAATTTAGATTTGAAATTTTTAAATAATCCAATTTAATATATGAATATCTATGACACCTAATCTGATTATTAAGGCACTAAATATTTCAAAAGCCAGTGATTGTTATAAAGATGTCTGCAAGCTGATTTTTACTGGCTACATAATGTAGCTCCATGTCTATTTTCATGTTATGATCCCTAATGAAATAGTGCCTTATGTCTATGTGTTTGACCTTGGAGTGTTGGATTGGACTCTTTGAAATGCAGATGGCACTAGTGTTATCACATAAGATTGGAAAGGTGCCTATAGGTAGTCATAAATGTAGAATTTATTACTTTAACTAAAGGACTCATGCCACGCAACTTTTTAATGCTATGTATTCAGCTTCTACAGTAGACATGGCTATTGAGTTCTATTTTCTATTGGACCAGGAGACTAAAAATTATACTATAAACTAGCAGGTTCTATAAGTTCTTTTCCTATCAACCCTATATTTAACAAAGTTTGAATTAGAATATCCTATGATTTCAAAGGATATCAAATTCCCAAGTTTTGGGTTTCTAAGAGACATCTAAGGATTCCCTTAATAGCAATCAGGTGAAATTCTTTTAGATCAGTCTAAAATATAGTACATAGATGAACACTAAACATAATGTCATGTCTACTGGTAATTAATAAAAGAAATGATCCAATTAATCCTTTATATTTTTTTTGATCATCTGACTTTTCACTTGAGTCTTTATCTAACTAAACTATAGAACTCATGGGAGTGTTAATTATCTTGGATTTGTTTATTTTATATTTATTAAGAATATCCTTAATGTATTTTTATTGACTAAGAAAAATTCCATCATTCTTTTACCTTAAACTGAATCTAAGAAAATAATTCAATTTTCTCATCATACTCATATCAAATTCTTTACTTATTATCTTAGAAAATCCATCACATAGCTTTTTATTAGAAGATTCAAACAAAATATCATCAACATAGATCTGGACAATGAGTAATTCTTCTCTTACTTTTTTGAGAAAAAGGGTGGTGTCTATACTCCTCTTAATAAAGGTTATATCCAGTATAAATGTGTTTAACCTTTCATACCATGCTCTATGTGCTTGTTTAAGTCTATAAAATGCCTTTTTTAATTTGAACACATGATTAGGAAATTGCGAATTTTCAAAATCTCAGGGTTGCTCAACATACACATCTTCTTTTATTACCCCATTCAGAAAGGTACTTTTAATATCCATTTGGTATAATTTGAATCCCTTAAAGTAGTCAAAAGCTAATAACACCCTTATTACTTCTAGTCTAGCAACAAGGGTAAAAGTTTCTTCAAAGTTAATCACTTTTATCTGGTTGTATCCCATATCCACTAATCTTGCTTTTTTTTTTTCTAACCACTACACCAGAATCATTCATTTTATTTTCAAAAACCCATTTTATTCCAACAATTCTCTAGTCCTTAGGTCTTTCAACTAGCTCCCAAATATTATTTCTCACAAATTCATTCAATTCTTCTTGCATGACTAGGATCTAAAATTATCAGATAGTGCTTGATTTATATTTATGGGTTTAATCATTGAGATAAAGGCTGAGTGGTTAACTTCTTTCTTAAGTCCATACCTAATTCTAACACCTTCAGATGTATCTCCTATGATCAATTCCTTAGAATGACTTGATGAATATCTCCATTCTCTTGGCATTAAATTTTTAGGTTCTACCATTTCTTCCAGATTTATATATTCTACTCCTTGGGTAACTTCAACCACTTCTTTTTCTACCCTAGTCCCACTAGAATTATCAAATTTATAAAAAAACTATATGAGTGGTATTCTCTATCACCAGTGTCCTTTTATTAAAAAATCTAAAGGATTTTCTAACATTTGAGTATCCTAGGAAGACTCCTCATTAGATTTTAGGTCAAACTTTCCTAGTAGATATTTTCTTTTATTTAGAATAAACACTTTATATCTAAAGATATGAAGGTGAGAAAGGATGGGTTTCCTACCCTTGAGGATTTCATAGGGTTTCTTATTTAGCTTGGATCTAACAATAACCTTATTTAGAAAATTATAGGTTGTATTTACCGCTTCTGACAAAAAAGTATTTAAGAAGTGAGTATTCAACAAATACGACTCTAGCAGTTTCTACTAAGGTCCTATTTTCTCTTTCAACTACCTTGTTCTACTGAGGGATTCTAGGATCTAAAAAGTTGTTATATATCCCTTACTCCTTATAGTAAGATTTAAATTTTTCATTCTCAAACTCTCCACTATGATCACTAGAAATTATTAGAATTTCACAATCTAGCTTCATCTGAATCCAAGTAGAGAATGTCTTAAATTCCTCAAATGATTTACTTTTATGAGACAAGAATCTAACATAAGTAAACCTCGAGTAGTCATCAATAATTACATACCCAAAAATTTTTTCTCATAAGCTTGCAGTGCTAATGTGTCCAAAGAGATCCATGTGAAGGACTTCTAATGGTTTGCTAGTATTAATGTCCTTAATTAAGTGGAAGGAGGATTTGACTTGCTTTCCTAATTGATAGAATCACACAGGTGGTCCTTAGTGAATTCTAATTTGGGTATGCCTCTCACTAAGTCTCTAAGATTTTTCAGGCTTCCATGACATAGTCTCCTATGCCATAACCAAGATTCATCAACAATAGTTTTTAGGTAAAGAGAAGTAGCAGAATAATGCAATTCAGATCAAGCATATAAATATTATTAATTATTTTTTCTTGAAAAGTAGTATTTTCATTTAAGCTGATCATGAAGCTGATAGATAACAATTTTATGCTAAAGCCTTTATCGTAGAGTTGGCTAATACTTAGTAAATTATATTTCAATCCTTTTACTAGTAAAAAATTTTCAATCATGAAACTTTTGAGTTGTCAATTATACCTGATCCAACCACCATCTTAATGGTGTTATCTCCAAGTGTTACCTTAGCCCTTGCCCTAACCTCCAACATGATAAATTGCTTTATATCTCCAATCATGTGCCTTGAACATCTGATGTCTAGGTACCACATGCTCTCATAGGGACTTTTATGAGAGAAGCCCTATAAAATCATCAAGGGTTAGATTTAAAAATCCAATCAAGTTTGGGTTCCACCTTATGGATTGAAAGATGATATGTTTGCATGCGATGCTATGGTCCATGCAATTTTGGCTTCCACTCTAAATGTGTTATATGTGGATAGTGTAGTTGTGGGAGATATGTCCTATCATGCCACAAGAAAAACATTTAACTCCAAGGAATGGATTTATAAGTCTATTTTGGTTATGATTCCTCTTCCTAGGTTTAAATGATGCATGCTATGATGATGTTTTGTTATCTCTAGGAGTAGTAAATTTTTCTTGTAGAAGTTTATTTGCACTTTCCAAGATTGAATTATCAAATTTTAATACATACTCCCTATTATTAGCTTCATATAAATATACTTTTAATTCTTTAAATGAATCTTCAAATTTAATATGAGATGCTTTCAAGGAACCATACTCAGTACTTAAGTCAAGATGCTTTTTATTCAATGTATCAAATTCATCAAGTAAGATTATATGATTTTTATCCAAAGTAAAGTGGTCTTTTTTAAGACATTCATGTTCTTTTTACTGAGTTTAAAATTTAGAATTAAGATAAATATTTTCTTTAGCTTCTTATATGCACTATGAATTTTTTTAGAAACTTCAAAAATACATCATAGGAAAACTCACATACCTCCTCTTGATTAGAATGATCAAGATGGTTATCTGTCATTAAACACGGGTTGGTTAACTCCTCTTCAGCTTCTGTCTTAGATGAATCTGAAATGGAGTCTACCCAAAAAATCCTTTTGAGTCTGTTGCTTGCCCTCTTTGAATTTGGCTTTTTCTTCACCCTTTTCCTTAATTCAACAAGCTTTAAGATTTGGGCAATCAGTCTTCATATGCCTTGGCTTTCTATATTCAAAATAGATGACATTAGAAAAGTTTTAAGTTTTTATTAAATTTACCTTTATTTTGTTGCTAATGATGTCTTTGATTTTTCTTTAAAAAGCTTTGGACTTATCTTGTCATCAGTGTAATGTCATCATCACCTTTAGATAAAGAATTGTCACTTTAAGAATCATCAGCCTTTAAAGCAACTATTTTCTTTTTTCTTTTCTCACATGCATCAATCTGTATTTGACTCACTCCTTGCTTGTAATCAATGAGTAATATAATTAAGTTATAAATAGAATAAACATTCAGATCCTTGAATTCAATAATAATAGTGATTTTGACATCATATAAACTAGGTAGAAAATGCAAAATTTCACTAACATTTTCAAAATTGGTAAATTCTCTACCTAATGCATGCATGGAAGTGATAATTTGGGTGAACCTAGTATACATTTTAGAAATAGACTCACTAAATTTCATGTGAAAAAAGTTTATAATTATGGAGTAGAATGTTCAAACTAGATAATTTTACTTCATATCTTCCTTCATAAGCTATGAAGAGTTTATCCCAAATTTCTTTTTCAGTTGTGCAAGTAGATACATATAATTTTTAAATTTTAATGCTCAGAAAAAATAGTTTAAATATTTTGCATTCAGTTGGGCTAAATCTCTATTATCTATGCTCCATGCAGAAAAATATATTTTAGTTTTAGTGATATTTACAAAATGTGAAGGTGTAGAATATCCTTCATATACTAACATCTACATGAAATAATCAATAAATTGCAAGAAAGTAGATATGAAAATTTTATAAAAATCAAAAGGAATATTATTAAATAAAGGCGGTCATGTGATTGAATACCCTTCAGTAGTATTACAATTACCAAAAGTAGCCATGGATCATTTTTCAAAAGTTTTTTAAAACTTAATTTTGAATCCTGCTCCAATAACACTTGAAAGTTTGTATAGGTTATTAAACCTAAAAGAACTCGCCCGAGGCTAACCAAGAGTGGGTGAATTAGTTATTTAAAAATTTAAAATAAAAATAAAGCACCTAAATCTTCTTAATGCATAAACAAATTAAAATTATGATAATAGAAATTTGAAGTTTGTCAACCACACAATAAACCACAAGAAAATAACAATATAATAATGAAAAACAAAACACATAAAAAATTTATAATTGTTACGTACAACCTGATCTATGTCCACTCACTGGAAACCTTCTTTCCATGTATTGCACTAAAAGTAGTGTCTCTTTTTTTACCCCTATAGTAAGGTGAAGAAGCCCTTACAAAATCTTTTTCACCAACTCAGTGAAGGTAAAGAACCTGAAATCTTTTTTTCCCTCCTAGTGAAGGAAGAGAACCTATAATCCTTTTTTACCCTGCTAATGATGGTAGAGAATCATAATCCTTTTCTCCCTCCTGAGAAGGAAGAGAACCTGAGGGTGTTGCTGTAGAATGTCTTCATATAGCCTCCAAAGGATCAAGGAAGAAGCTTAAAGAACAGTACGAAGAGCCTTGCTTGGAGTAACCTTGTGAATCCCTCATAAATAAACCTTATAAAAATCTCTCCCCCTCTTCTCTCTCCTAAAGCTCTTCTACGCACCTCTTTGCTCCCTAAAAAAAACACTTAGCAGCCAAAAGTCTCTCAAATAAGACAATATGAGAATTTAAATAGAGTGCCTCCAAAAAAACCCTAAATTGTAAACTGGCACTTCTAATCATCTAGTATAATCCAAGATCATATTGTATGATTAGTTCAAAATAGTACTTTTAGCCAGTACAAACTGTAACCCACTACACGATCAATTTATGTGTTTATAATTGATCATCCTGTATGATTGGGAATATTATCATGTACGATTAGTACAAATATATAGCTAGTCATCCAGTAAGAGGGGTGGCATTTAATTATCATCCCTTGCAAGAATTAGGTTGTTTATTAGACCGTCCTATAAGATTAGTACAAACATATAGCCAATCATCCAGTTTGAGGGACTACATTTAATTATCATCATATATAAGAATTAAAATGTAAAGTAAGATCATCTCTGATCGTCCTGTATGATCATCTCCGATCATTTTGTAGAATAAAATTTAAATTTTAAAATAATACCTAAATTATAATTGGCTATTTTGATGATTATAAATGATCTCCCTGTACGATATGGATCATGCAATATGATTTGTTAATCACTCTTAATTATTGAGGTGCCCTAATTTATTGATCATACGATATAAATTATACTATATGATTTATTCAAAAATAAAAATTTTCTAACTCTCTATCTCACTCCCTTAAGTATGTGTATGCAAGGTTACTTAGTTTTGGGATCCACCATAATACATATTTGACTCAAGAATGATAAAAAGTACAAAAGACTAAAAGCTATAGACTTTATTCCTAATCTACTCAGTCTTGAGCTTATCAAGATTGTATATGAGCTGTGATATGGAAATATTGGTGAGCAGGGCAAAACAAATATGCAATAGATTGAAATAGCATAATGAGAAATCCAATAATATTTTTTATCATCAAAATCACAAGACTCAGGTATAGAATTACAATAATATTTTTATTAGACGGTGAGGCAGAGTGCTGGTTGTTGGGATAATAGAGATAGAAGTTTTAGAGTCAAGCAAATATCCTGATTACTTTGGATGAGTTTACTGAGACATTCAAGATATAGTTTATTCCTTTGTATGCTAGTAGCTGTAAAACTCTTTTTTGAAGTTGATTCAATAAAGCATGTCACTGATGTAGCATGGGGTAGAGTTTGCTGCTCTCTCCAAGCTTTCTCCACACTTAGTTGGCACTTTTAAGGAAAGGTGTTACCAATTTCTGTAGGGACTTTGAGATGCTTTAAGGCAACCACTATTGACACAACGTATCACATACTTTGCTTAGTTGGATTAGAGGGCCAAGAGGATAGAGATAGAGTTGGTAGTAATGTAGTAATGATGTTCTATGAGTAAGAAGAGATTTGGAGGCGATAAAACTAATAATACCCAATATGGGAAGAAGAGTAGATTTGGATCTACTGAGTTTAAATGGAGGGGGTAGTCGGTAGAGGTTCCTTTAGGATTTGATAAAGACATTATTCCTAGTTCTGGGGGTGCTATCTATGGAGACCCATTATGTCAGTAGTGTGGCAGGAGACACAATGATCAATGTTTCATAAGATCATGCATATATTTTTGCTATGGTCAGTATGGACACATGATTATTGAGTTCCCATAGGGTGATTTTGACAGACATTCTGATAGGAGAGTTGCTAGCTCTAGGTAGCCATCTGTGGGTATGTTGAGGGAAGTACCACCACTAAAAGTTTGTGGGGGTTATTAAACCCTAAAGAACTAGTCCCGAGGCTAAAAAAGTGGGGGTGGCGTGGGGGTGAATTGGTATTTAAAAGCCTCTTTAACAAAAAAAAAATCTTTTTATAACTTAATGCAAAAATGAATTAAATTCACAATAAAAAAGATAAATCAATGTTTTCACCCATGCAGTATATCATAAGAAAAATAAATGCATAAATAATAAAAGGAAAGAAAACAACAAATTTATAGTGATTATTGCACCTTCCGAGTATTGCACTAAAACCTTTTAGTGTCTCTCCTTTTACCAACATAACAAGGAGAAGAAGCCCTCACAAAATCTTTCCACCAATCTAGTGCGATAGAGACCCAAACACCTTTCACAGGCAAAGAATCTTGACTCATTTTCTTTCCCCCAGGAGATGACAGAGAACCATGAATCTCTTTCACCTTCCCTGATGCAGCAGAGTACCCGGGTCCTTTGACACCAAAGAGATCTTTTTCCCAAAACTTTCCTCAAGAAGAACCTAAAATATGATGGTACTAAGGTACAAGTTTTTTGGAGCAATCATATGAAATCCCCTTCACACTTCGTTAAAATCTTCACCAAGGATCTTCTCCCTCTCAAACTCCACCCTTTCCTCTCTCCCTTTCAAGCTCTCTCTTCAAGTTTTATTTAGAAGAACGAAGATACAATGGCTGCCAAAGACACTTACCAAGTATCATGATTAAGCATAAATAGAGGGCTTTAAAAAATCTTAGAAATTCAATTCTGTCGATAAAGATCATACAATATGATCTTAGGATCGTCCAGTACGATTAGTTCAAAATAGCACTTTCAGCCAGTACGACCAGTATTACCTTGTATAATTAATTCAATTATTTGAATATATCATCCATGACATTGAGATCGTCTGGGATGATTAGTTCAATTGAAATATTGTTTGTCCAGGAAAAAACTTGTGACGACCAAAATCATCTCTATTGATTATCCTAAATATCCTATAAGTGCAAGCCCTTCTAGTTAATTACGTTGCAGGGAGGTTGAATTTCCTATGAATACTCTCGATTAAAATAATGATATGAATTCTATTTAAAGATTTTTTAGGAGTGATGTCAAAGGAGGTGAAT
The DNA here is from genome assembly GCF_001605985.2 of Dendrobium catenatum. NCBI lineage: Eukaryota > Viridiplantae > Streptophyta > Magnoliopsida > Asparagales > Orchidaceae > Dendrobium > Dendrobium catenatum. The sequence continues at coordinate 144,324 of NW_021318688.1, forward strand.
CTAGAGTTTCAATAAGGATTGAATTGAATTTTGAACACTTATTTCTAGAGATCAAAGGAGAAGAGGTAGGAGATACTTTGGGACTTTGAAATAATTTAGAAGTGTCCCAACCTAAGCCAAGTGTCAGACTTTAAGATTTTGATTAAGAGGATTTTAAATTAAGTTGAGCAATTTGTTAGAAATTTTGGATTATATTCCAAGATAATGAGGTCTTAAGGCTTACACCTGCCTTAGGGCCTATATCTAAATTAGACACTAAACAATAGTGACCCCAACCTAGCTAATATAGTGAAACATCTAGACATACCTCGGCCTGGATTTAGGAGCTAGCTAACCACCTAGTCAATTAAAATTTATGAGTTTATTCATTTTTATGAGAGACTGGTGGGGATGTTGTTATTAAAGTTTTTAAGATTTGGGACTGATATTTAGAGTAGATCCTAATTAATTCCTTGACTTATGTTTGGTGAGATGCTTGAATCAAATACATTGAAAATTTTATACTCATTTTTAAATTAATTTCTAATATAATACATGTTGTTTGACTCAATGAAATGTATGAATTTATATGTAGCTATTTTAAAAAAGGCTTAAAAATAGTTTTTCTCAAGAGATTGTACAACATCCCCTTGACATGACTGCACCCTAATAAGTTAGG
>NW_021318688.1:147625-176350 GCF_001605985.2 Dendrobium catenatum
TGACATTTTTAGAAAATACTAGACCTTAATTGGAGTTGAATGACATTAAGTTTAGTTAATTTAGAATCTTTTGGAATTACTTATGATATTTCAAATTTTGGTTAATTAATGCATTTTTAAAATTATTTAATTAGGAAGGTTTTGATTGTTTTTATCTAAACTCATCCCAAATAATATGGAATAACTCCCAAAGGTCAGGGATTGGTAGTATTTCCAAGTGTTTGGAAACTTTTTGGAATTTTAATAATTTTAAATTAATTAATTATTAATTTTTATTAAAACTTAAATTAAAGTTAAATTAGAAGTCTAGTGATAGGCTTTTATTTTTCCTAAGAAGAGGATTAAATTTTGGCTAGTTTTGTACTTTAATTGTATTTTTTAGATTTAAATTGGATTTAATACACTTTTTAATTTTTTTTTAAGTAACTTAAAAGTGCTAAATTTTGATTTGCTTAATTTTCTAAGCTAATGATCTCTAAAGTCAATGAAACTTAAACCTATAGTGTATAATGTCCCTAAGTTCACTATGGTTAAGTTTTACCCCTATTGGGTGTGTGTAAAGTTTCCTAACAATTTTTTAAGTTATCTAGAAATTGTCCTTAAATATTTTCTTTATGTGTCACTACTGTTCAATTAGGTTCCAATCTCTATCCAGCTAACCCTAACACTAATGCAAACATACCACATAAATGTAAGTGCCTAGTTTTCTAAATTTAGTGAGTTATAAATTTTTAAAGTTTTGGATCCAAAATGGACCATTACTTTGAAAATTCACATCATAGCAATCAAATAGGTATCTGGTCCTAAGAAAATTAAAGTACATGCCTAAGATACCCAAACATATTTCACCAAAATTTGAGTCAAGTTGGCTACTAGATTGTGAGAAAATTACGTAAAAAGGATTTCAAACAAACTAGAATATCTCATAATACAGTGATAAAGTTACATTAATTTTAATTTTAGTGATTAACACACTGAATTCCATATCCAATGACACCAAGAACATCAGATTTGGTGAGAGAATGAGTTTACTGTGAATTATTTGAAGTTTTTTTTAGTTTTTTTTTTATTTTTTTAATCCAATTTCAATCATTAACCATCGTTACAATTAATTGGCAATGATTGGAGCCAAAATACCAATGGTATGCGCCATGATGACAGATGGAAAAATATGATTCACCACTTATCCACATCGGCGCTCTATCAGAGCCGTTGGTTCAGCTTCGAAATGAATTGTTGATTGAGATGCAACCACATAAGCTTTCGTGATTCAAACTAGTACACGTTCGAATCCAAGTGGAGATAATATGCTGTCCACATAGTTCTAATATGTCCAATAATCTCGATGAGTGAAAAATCAGATGGCTTTGATTGATCTGCTAGTTTAAGATAAAAAATGAACTATAAATTCAAACGCTCATAACTTCAAAAATAACAATTAAAATTAACAAAATTTAAAACATAAGCTCATGGGAACATGAACTTTTATTTCCTAGAGTTTGGAGGCCCCAATTTAATGAATTTTAAGCAATTTCAAATTGAAATTTAAACTTAAAATGAGAATAACTTATAATACAACCATTAAATTTTTGAGATCTTGGACTCCTTTTGCTCATGGTGAAATTCTCTACAAGTATGATGAGAACCCATAAGATTTTGATGGCTAGATTTAAAGTTTCTGGAGAAAATCCTCTTTCTCACATTATAATGCTCTCTCGTCATTTAAATAGTGATTTGAGGCTTAGAAATGGTGGGGAGAAGCTTGGGAAGGCCTTAGAAGTGGCTAGAGAAGATGGAGAAGGGTTTTTTTTTTGGAGAGAAGGATATTGGAGCTGGAGTTTGAAATGTTCTTTAAACATCTTTAAGTTAGTCTCCCCCCCTCCCTTATGGGCTTTAAACACCTTTGTTTTGTCTCCCCCCCCCCCCCCCCCCCCCCCTTATGAAATGTCTATTGAATGGATGGCTATGATTTAATTGTGGGGGTCCCCAAAGCTGCTTAGAACCAGGGGAAAGGGTTGAGGTTGAGTGTGACTCTCCTTGGTCAATGTTAAGGGGTTCCACACTCTTTTCCCGCATTTGGTTAAACCCAAGCCAAGCTTGGTTTAAGGGTCTAGTTTGGTGCCTCTTATGAAAGGAAATTAACTACTTTCTAGTTGGTTTGAATTGGATTTAGATGGGAGAATGGAATTGCTAATGTGATATGGTGATGTGGCCATGATTTGACTTTTTCCCATTAGTTTAAAAGGGCTTATTGACTTATTTACCTATTGACCATTTAATGATGATTGGGATAGGCCTTGAGAGGTCAAATATGCTATAAGAAAGTATCACAAGGAGTTTGGTGTTAAGGGATCAAAGTCTTGAGCAAATACATAAAATTGGAGAGGGTTTTGACCCATCCAAATGGGTTGACCAAGTAAACCTAGGTATATTTTACTTGAAAATTTTTGGAAATGTATGGAATGTCCAATTGAGTGATTTTGAAGGGGTTGATTTGACTTGAAATGGGTTCAAGCATTGAGATTGATATTAATGTAGGTTAAGGGTTAATTTGGTCAACCATAGTTCACTTTATCAACCTGGTTAAACCATGGGTTGAGTTTGGCTCAAATAAGTTTAAATGAGTATTTGGAGATCAATGGAGGCGGTCCCATGTACTAGTGAGGTCATTTGGATTGAAATTGACATTTGAACCCTTAAGGAGCATTTTGATCAACCATGGTTGACTTGGTCAACTTGATCAAATTAAGACCTAGGTTCAGGTCCAATGCACTATAACTGATATTTAGGATGCTTTGGAATATGTTTTAAAGATTGTTTTAAAAGTAGAATATGGAGTTTTGGGAAAAGTCCAAAAATGCCCTTAAAGGGCATTTTTGTTCATTTTGACCCTTAATCAACTCTGGGTCAAATTTGGTCCAAAAAAATGTGGGTTACTATTTGACATGACATATTAAAGGCTATGGACATGTTCAAGGGCCTTGTGAAAGGCCCCAGTTAAATTCCATAAGGTGAAGGGTCTATAGTCATGTGTTATAAATATTTGAAAGTTTTGTAGCCTTTGGAAATCAATTCAGTTTTTTTTGTTAGAAATATTGGATTGAGTTTAAATCGGTAGGGTTGACCCTAGGTACATGTCTAATCAATATTTAATTGATAAATCATGAAATAAAGAGCATTTGACTGGGTCTCAAATTTCCCGAAGATACAATTAAAAAGGGATTCAGGACATAAGCCTTTAACCCTAGGATTTTGACTTGGAGTTCTGGATTTGAATGCATTTTTATTGTGGTTGACTAAATATTGAGTATCTCACACCAATCAAAATCAAATGAATGATTTAGATTAGTTAAACATAGTTTGAGCTTAATTGGAGGTTGTAAATATCTAATTAGGAGCTCAGACATATCCTGATGATGTCATACAAAAATGTGATCAACAGAGTCAACATGGATATAGAAACATAGATGAAGCTTTATAAGATAATATTTAGATAGGTTTTATGGAAGAGAAACTTAACCAATTTATAAGAAGTAATATTTGGGAGTTAGCCCTAAGATCTCATGAATAAATATAATTGGAACTAAATGGGTCAATACAAATAAGCTACAAGACTCAAGCAGTATTATCAGAAATAAAGCTAGATTAGTTGCACAAGAGTATATATAAAAAGAAGGAATAGAAATTGAAGAATCATTTGAACTTATAGTAAGACTAGAGGTCTTTAGATTACTCTATGCCTTTGTTTGTTTCAAGGATTTTAAATTTTTTCAAATGAATGTCAAAATTACATTTTTGAACGGGTATATTGATAAAAATGTATTTGTTGAACAACCATCAGGTTTTGAGAGTCTTAATTTTCTTAATCATATAATAAATTGAAGAAAGCTCTATATGTTTTAAAACAGGCTCCACATGATTGGCATAATATGTTAAGTAACTTTTTAATTGAACATAATTTTAGAAAAGGTAAGACAGATACAATTATTTTCATAAAAAATATTAGAGATGATTTTTTATACAGATTTATATTAATGATATATTATTTAAAATGACTAATGAAAGTTTATGCCATAAGTTCTCTTCATTAATATCAAAAAAATTTGAAATAAGTGTGATGAGTGAACTCATAATTTTCTTAGGACTTCAAGTAAAACAACTAGCTAGAGTCTAAGACAATCATATGTCAAACTAAGTATGTAAATAAATTATTAGAAAAGTTTGATATGAAGAAATTTAAATTGATTAAAATCCTTATATGCCCATTTATTATACTTGATTTAGATGAATCAGGAAAACTAATAGATTAAAAGCTTTATTGGAGTATGATAGGTTCACTTTTATATCTTATTGCTATTAGGCCTGATATTATGTTTATTGTATATTTCTAAGGAATCACACTTAACAACAGTTAAGAGAATATTTTGTTATTTGATAGGATATCCTAGTTTTGGATTATTGTATCTCAAATTTTTTTTTTATCATATAATTTAGTTGCATATTCTTAAAGTGACTATGCTGGTTGTAAAGTCGATAGAAAAAGTACATCTAAAACTTGTCAATTTTTGGGATCCCCACTTATTTCTTGGTATTCTAGAAAACAAAATTTTGTAGCTACTTTATCCACAGCTAAAGCTGAGTACATAAATATAGGTAATAATGTTGCTAAAGTTTAATGGCTAAAATAATAATTAAAAGATTTTGGAAGTAAGATTAAAAACATTCCTATTAAATGTGTTAACACTAATGCTATCAGTTTAATAAAAAATCCTATACAACACTCACAAACTAAAGATATAAAGATTAGACATCATTTTATTAGAGATCATGTTAATAAGGGCAATGCAGGTATACATTTTAAAAACATAGATTCTCAAATAGTAGATGTTTTTACAAAATCATTAACTAAAGAGAGATTTTACTTGTTAAGATGTATGCTTAAGATGTTAGATCCTAATATTTAAACTTCTTTTATATATCTATCATTCTTTTTGATGTTGTCAAAGGGGGAGAAGAATTACATGTTGGTCATAATTCTTTTCACATGCATATATTTAAGGGGAGAATTAGTTTTTTTAACCAATTAACATTTAGAAATATTTTTTAATTATTTTCTATGTATTTCTTTTAATGCTTAAAATTTATGATAAAAAGTCAATTTACACATTTGTTATAACTATACTGAACATAAGTTTTTCATCATAAAAAGAGAGAGATTATTGCTATTATCTACCTCATGGCCTATTCTAGTGAGTTTGATGAAAATAAACAAATACTTGGATGTTCTAATTTGCGTGCTATGTATTTTAGGTGTAATGGCTTGATGAATGTGGAAAATAATTATTTATATGGGATATACACTGTAGAACTCAATTTTAATCAAAATTTAAGCTGAAAGAACTCAAAATGGTTCAAAATGGATATCTTGAAGGTTTTTATATTAACATCGAAGTATCTTAGAGGTCTATTGATATTTGCTTGCATAGTATGATTTACTCACAACCTAAATATCTATTAAAATGATTTTCATATTACTAATTAAGGATAATAAGTTTGATTAAAAAATCTATAATTAAGCTGAAAGAACTCAAAATGGTTCAAAATGGATATCTTGAAGGTTTTTATATTAACATCGAAGTATCTTAGAGGTCTATTGATATTTGCTTGCATAGTATGATTTACTCACAACCTAAATATCTATTAAAATGATTTTCATATTACTAATTAAGGATAATAAGTTTGATTAAAAAATCTATAAGTTTCTTTTATTAAATAAATTTTAAATGATTGATAGATTATGTAAATTTTATTAAATATGATAAGGTACTTAATTAGGGAAATTATAAATAATAATCTTATATGCTAAAATTTTTATTATGTATTTATTTTGAATTGAGCTTGCTTCATATAAATTTACTGATAGATAATTAATTTTATCTAAATTACATCATATTATTCTATTAATATTTATTATATTTTTAAATATATTAAATATGCATATGTTTTTATTTTGCTATTTATGATTTTATTTTGATAGAAACATGGCTTGGTTGGGAGACTATAGTCATGTGATGGTGGTAGTCGGACGATGCTGGTCAAGAAACTATAGTTTGTCTATAGTGGCTAGATGATAATGGTTAGATAAAAGTTATTATTGGTTATCATCAGGTGTCAATCATCACTATTAGAAAGTTGGCAATTTATAGCGGTAATTGCGACTGATTTTCTTTTCTTAAAAATTTTGATGGATTTCTAACATAAATATTCATTATTTTTTGCGATGGCTTTACGATGTAATATTAAAAATTTGTGATGGTAAATCATCACAAAGCTGTCACATCTCCACCATAAACCATCACAAATTTGATGCTAACTAACCTATTTAATAGTTGCATCCAATTCATTTGTTTTGTTTCACCTCATTTAATTTTGACTTCGATGATTCTAAACCTCCTTCGAAGATGTTTCCTGTGTCCTCTCCTCCTTTGGCAACGACATTCTAATTCCTATCGCCACCTTTGAGCCACCTTCGGCGATGTTCCTTCCCATCATATTTTTAGTCACACCTCCTCTCGCCATTCTTCTCTCGTATCTGAAGTCACACCTCCTTCGTGCGTGACGACGGGAGCTTGGTCTTGCCAAGGTATCCTATTAAACCCTTTAAGTTTTTAAGATTTTTTTGGTTAACATAGAGAAGTCCAAATCACAAGTTGTCTTCGCCAAAACATTTATAATGTCATGTTTTAACTTCTCTAATTTTTTTTCATAATTTTTGGACACTATCAAAATTTCTTAAGAAATCTGCACCTATCGATTCAAGTAGGTTTTTTGGGATCGTCAGGTGTCTGTTTTGTAAACCAATTTCACCAAAATTTTTTAAATAAAATGAGTTAATTTATGGATATTTTTCATAAATTTTAGAACCCTTAAAATTTTTTTTTGACTTTTATAGTGAAAATATATTATTATAATATATTATTATTATTTTATAAATATCTAAAGTCACTTTATTTTAAGGGTTATTTAAATATTCTTTTTCTTCATTTCATGCGTAACATTTGGGGAGAAATAAGAGAAAAGTAAGGATAGATAAGGAAAGAAGCTAGTGTTTTACAACCATTAAGTGATTTTTGTCCATCGACCCATTGAAAAATTTGCTCATCTCAAGGTAGGTTATGTTTTCCTATTCAGATTTTAATAATTTATATTTTTAGTATTTTTTAGATCAAATTTGTATTTTCATTACGAAAATACAACAATAACTTTGTTTTTATAAAACTTTCACAACGTAATTCTTTCTATGTTATAAAGATTGTGATTACAAAAATTTTTAGTATATTCTAAAAAATTTTAGTCAGTTGCTTTTGAAAAAGTAGCAATTTTTACCTACTTAAAATTTTATTTTAACATCTAAAAGTAGTGGTTCAGTTTAATTAAAGCTTTAGCATGATATTTTACATAATTTGTGGTAATTTAGTTATATTTAGAAATTGTGAATTTTTTTTAATAGTATTTATATTATCTACTATTAGGACATTTTGGCGATTTTTGAATTTAGTCTAGTTATTCTTTAAGTAATGAGATACATTACTAATTTATTGTAAAGTATTGTGATGTGATGTCGACGCTAGTGGGCGGTCGAGTTGAGATTTTGTTACGCTGGTTCCAATAGGCTGCCGAGGTAGGATTCTACTATGCTAGTGCCAGCTGGCAGTCGAAGTGAGATTCTGTTATATCGATGCCAGCGGGTGATCATGGTGAGATTCTGTTATGCTGGTGAGATTCTATTACCTAAGTATTATTATGTTGAAGCCAATGGGCTATTGAGGTGGGATTTTGTTATCAAGTATTTGCTTATAATTCAGTTTATTTCAATATTTATTTAATTGTAGTTATTTTCAATATATGATTTAGCATAGTGATCTAAGTTCTTTTGGTTTTAATTATTGATTTTTGTTTTAGGCTACAATAGCCTACTGAGTAGTGTTAGCTCATTCTTGTTTTTTTTTTTTTTTTTTGAGGTTTAGAGAAGGGTATGGAGTGAGCTAAGTAGCTTGGATAACACGCTATGATCTATGTTGTAAGTATGTTTTAGTTATAGTTCACTTTTATACGCTTGGCTTTTATTTCTGTTGTACTCTTTATTGCCAAGTACTATTATATATAGATTTCATATTTTATATATTTTGGATGATATATAAAATGTTATATTGAAATTTAGTAGTCTTCTATTTTATATTGCATTCAATTGTGGCTCTATGTAGTTTATAAATTAGAAATTTTATTTCAGTATTTCTCCAACCAAATCTTTGTGTCAGTATTGCCACAATTAGACACAATATGAACTATGTGATATTAGGTTTTATCAGGTCAAGTTGTGCAAGCTTTTTGGTATCATAGCATAGGTTGGAGAAGTGAATTGTAATCGTGCCATAAGATTTAATCTATAGAAGCATGTGTGATGATTCTAGATAGTTTTGGGTGCTCATTTTATTTTATTTTTTCATATGTGTTACATTCAACTGCGTGTTTTTAGATGGTTGATCTACCTCAGCCAGATCCATATATGATTAATGGTCATAGTTCTAGTTTAGGGCACTGCTCATGTGATCAGTTCTAAGTCAATTTTTTATATTATAGGTATAGTAGCAGAACTAGTTAGTGAGGCTCACACACGGGTTGTTGGTACCCAATTTGATAACATGGACAGATATTTATAAAATTTTATGAGATTACATCCATCTAGACTTTCAAGTGTTATTAAGCCTAGAGTAGCTAAGAATTGACTGATGATGATAGAGAAGACTTTGGATGGGATATATTATCCTTTTGAGTGGAGAGTTGCATTAGCTACTTTTTTATTTGATGACGAGGCAGAGCGCTGGCGGTTGGGTCAACAGAGAGAGAAGTTTTAGCTTCTTGCAAATACCTTGATTACTTGGGATAAGTTTACTGAGATATTCAAGACGGTTTATACTTCCATCTACTTGGACATAATTATAGAGCTCTTTTTTTAAGTTGATTCAGGGAAGCATGTTAGTGATGCAATATGGGGTAGAGTTACTGCTCTCTCATGATTTGCTCCACAGTTAGTTGACACTTCTAAGGAGAAGTGTTACCAATTTTCGGAGGGACTCTGATATGCTTTGAGGTAACCATTATTGGCATAAGATATCACAAACTTTGATTAGTTGGTCAAGTGGGTCAAGAAGATAGAGACTGATCTGGTAGCAGTGCAGTAAAGATGGACTATATGCAAGAAGAGATTTGGTGGTGAGATAGCTAGTAGTATCCATTCTGAAAAGAAGAGTAGGTTTGGACCTATTGAATTCAAAAGGAGGGGATAGCTAGTAGTAATTTCTTCTGGATCAAATAGAGGAAGTATTTTTAGTTCTAGAGGTACAGTGAGTGTGGCCCTATTATATCAGTAATGTGGCAGAAGGCATAGTATACATTAGTACAGAGCATCAGATAGGTGTTTTTGTTATGGTCAGTTTAGCCATAGGATTGTTGAGTGTCCATAAGGTGATCTTGATAGACATTCTAATTTTAGAGGCTCTATACAGTCAACTGTATGTAGGCCAAGTGCAGCATACCTCGATCATATACTGAGGCTTCTTGTAGACTTGATATTGGTCTGGTATCACAAGGTCAACCTTCTGGAGGTTCACAAGGTGTAGGTAGTCTTGTTGCTTTGACCCCATTGCATCCATGAGTTTATAGTCTGATGCAGCAAGAATCTATTGATTCCCTGATGTTGTGATAGGTACATTTTATATTTCTATATATCCTTGTCATATTTTATTCAATTCTGGTGCTAACCATTCTTTCATGTCTAGGGATTATTTTGATTATCTCAGTTTGTCTTCCATATTATTGCTTATTTCTTTGTCTGTGGTTTTGCTTACAGGAGATGAAATGGTAGCTAGTAGGGTTTATTTTTGTGATTTGGACTTTTTTTGATTGAGTTTGAAGATCTAGTTTGATTTTGCTACCTATTTTTGCATTTGATGTCATTTTTAGTATGGTCTGGATGAGTTGATATGGGGCTCGGATTGATTACTTGAAGAAGAAAGTGACTTTGTATCATAATGGTGAGAGCTTAATTTTTTAGAGAATTAGAGGTGTTCTCTCTTGTTTGATTTCTTTTCTAGAAGTGGGAAGACTTTAGAGGAAAGGTAGCATAGTATTTTTAAGCATCTACCAGATATGCGAGACTCTTTTCTAATTCTATGAGTAGTGTCCTTGTAGTTTGGGAATTTCTATATATCTTTCTAGAGGAATTAGTGACTTTATCTCCATATAGACAGATAGAGTTTATATTGATCTCTTTATAAGTACTGCTCTAATCTCTAAAGCTCCATATAAAATGACACCTAAGGAGCTTCAAGAGTTGAAGGTTCAGCTTAAGGAGTTAGTTAATATGGGATTAATCTGTCCTAGTGTATCTCCGTGGGGACCTTCTGTTCAAATTATGAAGAAAAAGGATGGTATAATGCACAAGAGTATTTATTACATGGAATTGAATATAGTCACTATAAAAAAATAAGTATCCTTTGCCTAGGACTGATGATTTGTTTGATCAACTGACATGGTGCTCAGTATTTTATAGATTGATCTTTGATCTGGCAGTTGAAGGTAGGGGAAGAAGATGCGGTGAAGATTGCATTTACTATGAGGTAGGATATTATGAGTTTTTAGTCATGCCATTTGGAGTGACTAATGCCCCAACAGTCTTTATGAATTTGATGAACAGGGTTTTTAGGAAGTATCTGGACTAGTTTGTGATCATATTTATAGATGATATTCTAATTTATTCTAAATTTGAGGAGCATGCAACACACTTGATGACTGCTCTGGAGATTCAAATGTAACATTAATTATATACTAAATTTTCAAAGTATGAGTTTTTGGTTAAGGAGCATTTCATATCTAGGGCATGTAGTGAGCATTATAGGCATTTTAGTATTTTTGATTGCCCGAGGCCTACTACAGTTTCAGAGGTTTGTAGTTTTTAAGCTTGGTTAGCTATTATCAAAAGTTTGTTCAGGGGTTTTCTTTTATTTCTTTGCCTTTAACGAGATTGACTTAGAAGTAAATATCTTTCATATGGACTTCGGAGTGTAAGGAGAGTTTTTAGTTGTTAAAGGATCATTTGACTTCTGCTACAATTTTGGCTATTCCTTTAGGCACTTAGGGATTACAGGTTTTTAATGATGCATCATTGAAAGATTTTGGATGTGTGCTGATGTAACATGGTAAAGTGATTGCTTATGCATCTTAATATTTGAAATCACATGAGAGGAATTATCTACACATGATCTTGAGTTAGCAACTATTATATTTGTATTAAAGATTTAGAGGCATTAATTGTATGAAGTCAAATGCGAGATCTTTACTAACCATCAGAGTTTAAAGTATATTTTTACTCAGAAGGATCTGAATTTGAGGAAAAGAAAATGGTTAGAGCTGATCAAGGATTATCACCTATCTATTTAGTATATTCATGGTAAGGCGAATGTGGTAGCAGATGCTTTGAGTAGGAATACTTCAGATACTTCTTTTTCATTGTTTACTTATGTAGTCTTTCTTATTTGAGATTTTATGAAATTGAAAATAGAAGTGGTATTTGTTAATACATATTTGAAATTTTTAACTCAAATGATTATTCAGCTTACTCTACAGGAATGGATTCAAGAAGCTCATAAATCAAATACAGTGTATCTAAAGTTGAATGATTATATTAAGGTTCATAAGAGACCTGAACTATCTTTATTTGATTATGGAATCATTTTCTACAAGGATAGATTATGGGTTCCTTTTGTTGGTGATCTGAGAGCTGAGATCCTACATGAGGCACATTACTAGGGTTGCACTATTCATCCCTGAAGAAATAAGATGTATGAAGATTTGAAAGGTATGTTCTGGTGGCCTGGATTAAAGAAATATAAATCTGACTTTATTTTGAAGTGTGAGGCATGTCAATTACTGAAGGTTGAACTTCAACAACCAGGTGGTCTTCTACAGTCGTTAAATATCCCTGAATGAAAATGGAAGGAGGTAATGATGGGCTTTGCTATAGGTTTTCTTAGATTGAGGAAGGGACATGATGCCATTTGGGTCATTGTTGATTGTTTGATGAAGTCAGTACATTTTATTCTGATATAATAGACTGATCCGATAGACAGATTAGCACATATATATATCAGATACATTATAATATTGTATGGTGTGCCAAAGGTGATTGTATCTGATTGTGATAGATGATTTACCTCCAGATTATGAAGATGCATTCAGAAGGGTCCGGGTATAAAATTACATTTTAGTACAACTTTCATTCATAGAGAGATGGATAGTCCGAAAAATCTATTCAAGTACTGGATGATCTTTTGAGACTGTGTTCTAGACTTTGGCAGTAGTTGGGAGGATCACATCCCACTAATAGAGTTTACATATAACAATAGTTATTAGTCCACTATTATCATGACTCCTTATGAAGCCCTATATAGTATGAAGTGCACTACACCTTTATCTTTGATAGAGGTGGGTGAGAGATAAGTGATAGGATCAACTTTGTGGATGACACTACAACAAACAACTGTTCAGAGAAAGATTGAGAGCTATTCAGGACAGACAAAAGAAGTATTACGATAAAAAACACATGCAGGTGGAATTCCAGGTTGGCAATTTTATTTATGTCAAAGTCAGCCCGATGAAAGGTGTCAGCAGATTTGGAAGAATCAATAAGTTGAGTCCAAGGTACATTGGATCTTTTAAGATTGTTGAGAGGATTGATAGTTCTGCTTACAAGTTATTGTTACCTCAGCATATGTTCGGTATACACAATGTATTTCATGTATCATGTCTAAGGAAATCGATATCTAATTCTGGAAAGATATTATCTACTGATGATGTGGAGGTTCCCCCAAACCTGCACTATAGAGAAGAATCATATAGGATTTTGGCATACAAAGTCAAAAAAATAAGGAGCAAAAAAATTATGATGGTCAAGGTATAGCAGACTGCTAGAGAGGCTACTTGGAAGGGGGGAGAAGTAAGAGAAAAGAGAGGAGAGAGAAGGACAGAAGCTAGTGTTTAGCAACCTAGAGCGATTTTTGTCCGTCAACCCAGTTGAAAAATTTGTTCGACTTAAGGTGGGTTACATTTTGCCTATTTCAAAGTTTAAATGTTATTTAAAAATCCTTTTTCTTCATTTCATGCGAAATAGAGAACATTTTGGGGATAACTAAGAGAAAAGAGAGGAGAGAAAAGCAAAGAAACTAGTGTTTGGCAACCGTAGAGTGACTATTGTTCGTCGGTCCAGTTGAAAAATTTGCTTGTCTCAAGGTAGTTTATCTTTTGCATATTTCAAATTTTAGTAATTTTATATTTTTGATATTTTTTCGATCAAATTTATATTTCTGTTACCGAAAAATGACAATAACTTTGTTTTGGTAAAAGTTTCGCCGCGTAATTTTTTATATGTAATAAAGATTGTGTTTACAAATATTTTGAGAATATTTTAAAAGTTTTTGATGGGTGATTTTGAAAATAAGCTATTTTTGCCTATTCAAAAAAATTTTTTTGACATCTAAAAATAGCACTTTAATTCAATTGAAGCTTCAAAATGATATTTTATACAATTTGTGACAATTTGGTTGTATTTGAGAATTGTGATTTTTTACTCAGTAGTTTTTTTTGTTGTCGATCTACTATTGGGACATTTTAATAATTTTGAATTTTGTCCTATTATGCTTTAATTAATAAAATGCATTGAAAAATATATTGTAAAGTGTTGTGATGTAATAGTAGCGCCCCCTACAATCTTCATATTTTACAAAAATAGAGACAATTGTCCTGAGACGAATGAAAAATATTGTCCGTATGATCTTCACATTTTGCAAAAATAAAGAAGATCGTTCTGTGATGAATGTAAAATATCGTCCGTATGATCTATACTTAGACAATTTTTTGGCATTTTTTTGTTCGCTTCATTGCTCGTTGGGGAATATAACTGACCAAATTGTCCCGTATGAATTCAATTCTTACTGCATGATCAATTTAAAAAAAATGAATTTAGATCTCCCGGGTGTCTGTGTGATCAGTTACTCAATTACAATCACACTCTCTTAGACTCAATAAAATAAAAAATACAGACTTCAAAATATAATAATTCTAAACTGAATTTGATTTGAAGTCTTCAACAATTTGGAGTATGATTTTCTTGAAATGTTAGTACACACAAGAGCAAAATAATTCTTCCAAAATGCGTAGGGGAAAATAATAATTAAAACAATAATATTTGGAATCATAAAAAAATACAAGTTACAAGAATGTAAAACTTGCAAAGCTAAGTAGCAACTCTCTCAACAATCTCTCCCTTGGGCGGTCAAAGTGGGATTGTGTTATACCGGCGCCAGTGTGTGTCCAAGGTGTGATTCTGTTACGCCAAAGTCAGTGGGTGATTGAGGTGAGATTTTATTATGCTGGTGATATTTTGTTACCTAAGTGTTGTTATGACGGAGCCAATGGGCTATCGAGGTGGGATTATGATATGAATTATTTGCTTATAATTCAATTAATTATATTATTTATTTAATTATATTTAATTTAATATATGATTCAGCACAACAATCTCGATTCTTTTGGTTTTATTTATTGATTTATGTTTTAGGCTACGATATCTTACTAAGCCATGTTAGCTCATTCTTGCTTTTATTTTTATTTTCAAGCCCAGGGAAAGGTAAGGAGCAAGCTGAGTAGTTTGGATAGTACGCTCAGCTCGCTCCGATTTGTGTTGTAGGTATGTTTTAATTAGTTTTGACTAGCTTTTGCATGCTTGACTTTTATTTTGTTGAGCTCTCTATTACAAAGTACTGTTGTATATGGATTTCAAATTATATATTTTGAATGACATATAGAAAATCATATTGAAATTTAATAGTCTTTCGCTTTATATTGCATTTAATAATGGCTTTGTGTAGTATATAAATTGAAAGCTTTGTTTTAGTATTTCTCCAATCATATCTTGGGGTTAGTATTGCCACAATCGTATAGGGTATGACCTGTGTGATATTGGTTCATATTGGATCAGGTTGTGATAGGTAAACTGTTATGACCAGGACCTTCTGATAGGATGGTCTTGCCTCCAAATGACACTATTAAATTACGGTCATGATCAGAGCCTATATGCTCCCCAACGACTTCAAATCTTTGAGCAATAAATCAATAATGTATGATAGATAGGGCATAAATCCATCTGTTAGTTAAGGTAGCTTCAAATATGTCCTTTTAGGAAAATATTCACCAAAGGTCTACAAGGTACCCTTGGACAAAGCAACCCATGAATATCGACAATGATCTTTCTGTCAAGTTGGGTCGTCTACTTCCTCTGACAAAGTAGACTAGGGATTATGATGACTCGGGGAGATGGAGACATTGGATATTGATCTGGTTTATCATCACTTTCCCCACCATCCGCTTTAAGTGCAAGGTGGAGAATTTATAATTTTAAATATTAAATTTTCAAATACCTAAATCTGCTGGTAGCATGCACCATATATTATGTATCTCTTTGACGACTAGCCTTAATCGAAAATTCTCTCAAGCTAATCGGTGGAACAATTATTTATAGGGGCTTGCGCCTATAGGAAATCTGAACTCACATCATAAAGTCCTCACAACATGGGCGAATTATTACATCCAGTCACCTGACAGAGAGCTATATCCGAATTTCTCTCTGTCTACAGTAAAATCGCAGTCAAAGCGTAATTGCTACAGTAACAGCGCTTTACTGTAGATAGAGAGAAATCTGGATGTATTTCTTTGTCAAGTGACTGGACTTAATAATTTGCCCACAAAATGAGGGTGAAATCTCTGGGTAATGTCTTGTTTACAACCCAATTAGCCTTATGAAAATTTGTCTCGAAACATACCAATTAAAACTCTCCTCTACAACCTGAAAAAAGAAAGAGGACGCAGGGAGGTTGGAGCACGAACATTTAGAGCCCACAGTGCTGATCTTCCAAAATATATGCTCAGAATCAATTAAGATGGAAAATCACAATTTATGCTACAGAGCATTAACCTAAGCTAATTTTACCAAAAAAGAGAGGAGAATTTCTGAAATGTTAACTACAAGAGATTTTACACTTATTAAGTTTCCAAACGACTTACACAGTCTACGTACTCTCACCAAAATTTCTGTTACAAACGAATGAAATTAATATACATAAATTAAAACAAAAGAGAATTGGAAAGACGCCACATGTTCTTCTCTTTAGTTCCTCAAATTTCCTCTTTTTACAGTCTTCTTGAGATTCACAGAACTATCACCAATTGTTTAACTTCAGTGTAGAAATATTTCCATCAATTTATTCGTTCTGATATCCTCTCTGCAGAGTATTCTGAGCCTCTTCTTCTATTTCATCAAAATCCCCAATTTCAAACTGCGGCAATGTGTTCTGCAGAGGTTCACTGTACCACTGTTGGCTTTGCTCAGCCATATTCATATCTGAAAGATTAAAATACCATTAGAATTTTATGCAATGCGTTCATAGCATAACAAAGAAGAAA
This sequence comes from Dendrobium catenatum, assembly GCF_001605985.2. Taxonomy (NCBI): domain Eukaryota; kingdom Viridiplantae; phylum Streptophyta; class Magnoliopsida; order Asparagales; family Orchidaceae; genus Dendrobium; species Dendrobium catenatum. The sequence continues at coordinate 164,201 of NW_021318688.1, forward strand.
AAAATTCAATTTGTATTACTTTCAACTAGATGAACACTTCCGAAGCCATCAAAATTCTCTTCCACCATATCCCAATGTTCATATGCTTCTCGAACCATTTGCTGCACAAAATCCTGAACAAAAAATAAAATCTTTATTTATATATAAATTTGAAAGATTATCAATTTGATTACAAAAAAAAACAATATTCACTTAATACAACTAGTTGTATATATAGTTTGATCAATACTTACTCTTTGGGATTTGTTGAGTTGCTGAGGAGATAAAGTAGAATTTTGTGCAACTATTCCTTTGAGTTCACATATAGGGCTTAAGAGAAGATTTAGCTGAGATCCTCTGTACAGATAAGTATTTTGGCCCAAAGTGCAAGTCCTTGCGTGAGATACTGTTACCTCCCACACGCGATCAGACATCCCCGTTCCAAGCATCTGTTGCTTGTCAAAATCAAGTGGTTATATTAATTAAGCTATATTAAACTAAAGTTCTAATTTTCAATGTATCTTACCTTTCTGAGGCGATTGGGATCCACGGAGAGTAATTTAAGGAAGTCTTGAACAGTATAAATGGACTCAGCAGCAAGTCTTTTGTGAAAAGTTCCATCTTTCCCTATCTTCTCCAGTCTCCAGACTTCATCAGTAAGAGAGGGAGGATAATGCTTCTTATATGCTGTAAAAGGTAAATCATCATTAATTTGCGGTTAGTAAGGGCACACATAGGATTCAATCAATATATGGATCAAAATTTCAATTTCTAAAGAGTAAGGCTTCGTTTGGTTATTTTGTACCTTCCCTAAGAAGTAGTTCTAAAATCGTTGTTTGAGAAAACGGAATTTTCTAATGGAGAAGTTTATATAGAAAGCTTATGCAAACAGTACAAAATTATAGTTATCTAAAAATCATTTCTCAAAAGTGGCGCATACAAACAACAACTAAAGAAAGTTTCTTCCGTTTCGAAACTGAAAAGGCGAAATTAAGTCGTTTCAAACGAGGCCTAAGTTCTATGCTTTTTTAGGGACCAATAATGTCAAAATTGCATGTTGCTAATTAGCCTATACTTAATTCAAATTGGTGAGAACAAATAAAACATAATGAAGTATCACTTACAAATATTATGTTGTCTCCATTAAAATTTTTAAGCTCAAATCATAATCCTAATTTCTCACGCTTATTACATAATGATGTCTCCTCTCCTTTTATAATATAAAGAGATAATTATACGAGCATCATGAAAATCTTACTTATTTACAAAACTAACATCATGTCATTTATTTGAACTACTAAACTCATGTTTTCACATGCATCAAAATCAATTTGTTGAGAATTTGGCCAAAAATTAGTTAGGCTCTATGACAAAATAGTACATATAGATAACTAATTATAGATAAAACTGGTAGAATTGTAATACTTTATTCCAATTTCATTCAATGAAAACAGCCAACATGTCAAATCAAACTGATTAGGATGAACAAGCATATTTTTACTTTATTAGCTGATTAGGATGATCAGAAAATAAATAAATAAATATATTTTCAAACATGTAAAAATATAGACTTTACCAAAGTAAATAATATAATATATTAGAGTCTGATAAACTTACATTCTCCTCTATGATCTTTAACCATGAAACGGTCAGTCATGGCTTCCATAATCCGAGGTCCTTCATAACTACTTGCAATTACTCTTACACCAATCCGAAAATGCCTGCTCTTAATCCAGCTTGAATTATCTGTAATTATAAGCTCAAATATACTGCAGCAACAACAGTTATCTTTCATAGTGAGATTAGTTTCTCCAATAATTAATGGTCTCTTCCCATTTCTTTCCTTAACTATATGCTTATCAAACTCTAAACCGGTCCAGTTTTCTTGACCTTCAGCAGGAAAACAGCCATCAATTACTACTACTTCCAGCTTTAGTGGTGAAGAGAGGGTGAGAGGACTCTGGAGACCATTTTTTCTGTCTATTAGCAGTACTTGGAGAGGAGTTCCATCTACAGTTTCAATCTTTTTTCCTGTATATATAGGAAGAGAGAGTTGCTTTTGGAATATGAGCTGTAAGCTTGATGCTTCTATTTCTTGTATTTGAGCCTGGGAAGGCCTGAAATGTTAAGAAAAAAGAAAAAAAAAAAAAATTATTACTATTTTTGGGTACTAAACAAATAAAATGATACTTCTGCGTGTCTGTGCATATGTTTCTTTCATTTTTTTTTAAGAAATTAAACGGTGATGATAGCTTCACCATTACTTATAACATGTTGCTTATATGTCTTTATCAGTTCAATTAATCAAACATTAATCATTACATATCATCTCCATACACAGTATACCTTTGTAGAAATATAAGAAGATATAACTTTGTAATTAATTGCATGAACCATCATCCATCAATCTCTGTGAGGCTAGCTATTCAAATAAAAGGATGGTTTGCATATTCATTTAAGGAATTTTATTCACTGATTTGATGCTGAGTACATACCTTTGAATAAAACCTGTTCTTTGAACAAGTATTCGCTCCAACTCCTCTTGCACCTGAATCGCCATGTAAAAATTGTAATATAAGGAAAATATGATAATTAATTTTAATGACAAGCATATGAGTACTATGGGATTTATTTAATAGACATGCGCGCATACCACTGTACGAAGCAACGGTTCCATGGCCATAAACAAGTTCTGTATGTTCTTAGCCATCATTACTTCCTTAATCACACTACAAAAAAAAAATAATGAAATAACGTTAGAAAACTCGTTTTCTAATTAGCCCTCTCCTAAAACTTAATAAATTCACATAAAATAATATTATCAATAAAGAAATAGACATGTATGTACCAAGGTCTGTAATTAGTTCCTGAACAAAATCCTCGGAAAAACAAGCTAGAGGGACGGAGAGAGAGAGAGAGAGAGAGAGAGAGAGAGAGAGAGAGAGTACGTTGCAAAAGAAGGAAGGCGTCGCAGTCTCTTCTGATCTGGATGTTTAGGATCTTCTTCAGAACCATCATGAATTCTCTTAGCAGCCATCTTTTAACAAAATATTATTAAAAAGAAGATCAGAAATCAATTATGAAGACGAAGGTACGCACAGAAAGTAATAAGGAAGAAATTAAGAAGAAAACGAAGATGAAGAAGATGAAGAAGAAGATAAGGATTATATAGGAGTTTTTGAAGGTTTTTTGATACAAGTAAAGAACAAACGATCGTAGAGAGAGAGCGAGCTTGAATGGCTACTTATATATATAAAAATAAGCTGTAAAAAAACACGTATGAATGGTCTGCAATTGATAGAAATAGTAGCGAAATTGCGCTGAGGAAGAAGAGAAGTTTCACGGGGCTAACCTCCTAGTGTTAATTTTCAGCTCCACAAATTATTTATCTCCCTCTCTTTTTCATCCAATTCTCTTCATAATCTATTATACATAATGGATCCCAAAAAAAAATTATTTTTAATTTTACACAAAAATTTTAGTTTGGATTTAATTTGGTTCAACTTAGGCTTCATTCTAAACAGCTAGCTTTCTTACTTATTTTTTAAAGTAATTTTTTTAATATAATTTTTTTTTTAGCTATAAATTTTGTGCTAGAAAATTATTTTAAAAAACAATAAGAAAATTGTCCCAAGCGAAGCCTTAAATAACTAAAAAACATAGGTTTAATAGAAATTTGATTCAACTAAAATAACTGTGTTCATTCGAGATTAGATTGATACTAACTCATCATGATTTAGTGTTATCGTGTCGGGTCAAGTTAAGCTTGAACTTAGTTTGAGTCTAGTTATAATTGATTTTTTTAAATTATATCTCACTACATTTGAAAGTACATTTTAGTTTCTTTTAGGACAATTTTTTTATTACTTTATATTGCACTTTATAAAAATAAAAATTTCTTAAATGCAGAAAAGAATTGACAAAAACCCGTTCCAAATCCCTCAAAATAATCAAGATAAAAAATCGAGGTCTTCATCAAAATTTGATTATGTGATTATTTAAAATAATTAAAAAAAATTAATTAATTATCTATATTTTTTACTTAAATAAAATTTCATAAACTTTGACTGCGATCCATGGTTCAGGTCTAAAAGACAAGATTCCAAACACTAGCTTTAAGACTTGCCTAGCAATTACACCTAAGGGGTGGGCCCCACGCAAGCCGACCAACTCATATTTAAAAATAAATTAACTTTCTTATAGATTTTACTTAATGAAACGAATAATATTTGTTTCTATTTAAAAAATAAATAAAAATCATTTTCCAAAATTTTTTTGTTACTCTCAATGAACGAAATTGGCATATTTATATGTAGGGCTGCAAACGAGCCGAGCCGAGTCGAGTATGTGAGTGTTCATGTTTGTGTTCATTTAATATCAGCTTGTTCAAGTTTGGTTCATGTTTGTTCGAGCTTTATTGTTTGTGTTCATGTTTGGTTCATTTAAATTTATGAGTGTTCATGTTTGGTTCATGTTCAGTTCATGTTCGTTCATTTAGTGCTTATCGAGCTTGTTCGCGAACATATTTAACGAATTTTTTTTAACTATCAAACAAACACGTTTATGAACATATCTATGAACAAATATATTTATAATAAAAGCAATTCTCTATGTAACAAGCAATGATTATTTATATTTATTAATTTTATAGTCAAATATTAATTATTTTTATCGATCTTATTCACGAGTTCAAAATCGAACACGAATCGAGATTCTTATCGAGCTTAATGTCAAGCTTGTTCACGAACTTCAAATGATGTTGTTCACGAACATAAATGAGCTGAACGCATTAGTGTTCAAGTTTGTTTATTTAAGAATCGAGTATTTAAAATATTGTTCAAGTTTGTTTGTTTAGTTAATTAAACAATCACAAACGAGCTTTAGTCGAACCGAACAACGAGTAGCTCGTCAAATGTTTGGTTCGCTTGCAGCCCTATTTATATGTACGGGCTAGCCACATTTTTTATCTTTAAAATTTATTGTTCTCGAACATAATATGAATGATATTTTTTTTGCTGTCTTTTATTTCAAAATTAAAGGAAATTTATGTGCACAAATGCCAGCAAAATAAATATGAATGCCATCATTTTTTTAATAAAATTTGAATCGGAGATTAATTAGCCAAATATATGATTTGAAATTTTATATTTCATGTGTCATATTTGAAAGGAGTCCTGATGAAAAAATCATCAAGGCATGCTGATATAAATCAATATTCAGCTAATATAGAACAATCAAGTTTTCAAATAAATTTAGGCTAGGTTTGGTAAAGTCACAAGAGTTGAAGTGATGCTTTGGTAAAGTCATTTTATATAAACTATTTTATATTTCTTAATTTCTTAATTAAAGTCAATCAAGTAGCATTGAACATTGAATTAAACATATAAATAGAGGATCAAATTTTTAGCTCAACGCATGTTTATATTACATCAGTCTTGTATCTTGTAACATTAAAATTTAACAAGATTCCAAGAGCCTCTCTCTCTCTCTCTCAATATATTTTTCTCTCCCTTCATTTTTTAGGCTCAAATCTAATTGCTATTAAGGTCCTAATGTTTCCCATTCATGTTTTTGAATCTAACATCTTAAGTCGTGCACAGTTCAATTTTTGAACCTTTTAAATGGTTCTATACCTCGTCACTATATGTGTCACTAAATGCCTTCTCAAGTCAAAGAAATATCATTTCTAAAAATCCTTCTAGTTCTCAAGGCTTTAATCTTATTTATTGGAGTGAGTTAATCCAATAGTAATTGAGCATTCATTGATGCCTTTAATTCATAATCATTATGATAGTTAGGTTCTTCATCCAAGAAATAATGTTCTTCCTAACTAAGATTCCTACCACCAATCATAAAGCCCTGTAATCACAACACACGAACTATGACTCATGGTTTAAGAGTTTCTTAGTTCTAGAGAATATAATGCACAAGCTTAACCTCCATAAAAGCTCATTTAATGACTATGGGAAGGACACACACAAGCCCTCAAACTTTGAAGTTGACAAAACTATGCTACTTGAAGCCTTTGTTTTCTAACCCATCCTAGTTTTGTATACATTATAAATAATTGTAACACTAAATAATAATAATAAAAGGGTTTAATTATCATTCATGTTTTAGTGGACATTGATCAACACAACCAGACTACTTTAATTCTTCTACTCTTCACTCTATGTTATTCACTCTTCACTTTTGCCTCATTTTGTTTTCTGCTTTGACTATCTGATTGAGTAATTTTGATTATATAATAATTATTTTATTTATCTTCTAAAAATATTGTGTAAACATTTTTAATGATCTTAGGTAACTATCAATTTTTTGTTAAAATTTGACACCATTAGTAATAAGTATACAATATACCATTATGAAAGAATATTCATTGCAGACAAAACTCTGAACCCAAACAATTAGAAACACTTGACCTCTATGGAAAACCACTAGAAACACATCCTTAATTTTTCCTATACTCTAAAACATTCTCTCTAACCACATTGCACCATCATTAAATAAGAGTGTTCATTCTCTTCAATATCCCCAAGGTGGGGAAAATATTATATAGTGGTTTCCTTAGCACTTATGTTCCATGGGTTATCACCATTAATATTTAGGGTAGATTAGAAAGTTAATTATAATTAACTGGGATCATTATGTGGGGTCCCATTAGCCCTATGTTAGGTAAAATTCAAAGAAGTATGTCCAGTTTGCCTAAGTTTTGATCTAATTCAAACATAAGTCAAAACTTAACAAAACATGGGTATAAGGTAGCCTAAGGTGTGTGCCATCCTAGATAACAAGTATATAGGAAAGTTGATTAGTCCAATATAAATTACATAGGCAGGCTAAGGGATATGTCTATGGTTTGGTGAATCTAACTCTAGGCTTGGCTAAACTATAATTGATTAGGGTTGAGGGGATTGGTTAAAAGAATGATCATGTGATCCACTAGGGCCTAATAAGAACACAACTACCTAAGGATGTGCTTGGGGCAAGATTTGAGCCTAAGGGTGGATAGTCCACTTTCAAGAAATCACTATTCATAGATCCCTAAGTTTAGGGTGATATTATATTATGTTATAATCATTTTTAAATACAAACATAATCAAAATCTCATTTTATATTACATAAGTATTTTCTCTCTAAGGATTATATTTTAAGTCGAACATTAGATACATCTAGTCATTTTAGATATTAGATAGGGATTCCTTATTGAAGTTATAGTCTAGGTCAAGCTCTTAACTATAATCATTCTTAATATTGAATAAAGATATTCCTTAAGGTTATGGTATGGGTTGGGCTCTTGTCCATGAAAATCATTCTTTATACTTGGTAATTGTGTATTTCTTATATTGTATTCTAAGTTAGATTCTTATAAACCATATCATGCTTAACACTACAACATATATATCCTCCTTAAGTTGTGCTCTATGTTAAATCCCCAGCAATCAAAACCATTCTTATGGGTGAGCAAGCATTTATACTTGAGGATATATTCAAGCCCCATTATTAACCTCTTAAAAAAAATCCAACATTATGGTCATGTAGTCACCCAATGACCTAATACCCAATGCATGTCATATAACAATCCCAATTTTAATTTTTCTAAATTTTAAGAAACTTGGTTGAGTGAGCAATGCATCACCAAGCTCTCTAATTTTTTTGAGTTGAGAGAGCTCAGCTGCACTAGGGTATGGAGCAATGTGATACTAAGTCTAAAATTTTATTTTTTTAAAATAAAATATCCAAAACTATTCACTTAAAATCCCTCACCCACCACCACCTCTCTTTCCCCATTCCTTTCTTTGACTTGGTTATATGCATTAGTTTAATATTGATCTATTCTAACAAGTATTTTGGCATAACACATACAAGCATACTAACGAGCACAATGTATAGATTTATATATTAGATTCATTACATATGATGTTTATTTGATGCCTGTAATTATGCTTTATATAATGTAAAATATGTGTAAAAGAGAGAAAGATTGCTGAAAATGATTGACTGATTCACGTTAGTTGGAGATATGTTATCCTATATCGGAGGGTGAGCCAATGAGCTTTTCTTTAAATAAAGTTTGTCGTGTAATCTTAAGTGATATAAAAAGTGGTATACAAAGAGATTGATTGATATAGATGATATAATAACGGTCATGAAGTGATGAATTCTTACATGAAATCCATCTGACTCATGATATGTGGTATGAGACTAATTCCTGGCAATAACACTGATATGATTGATATTGATTTTGATAGGGTTGGTCTATAGGACTTGATATAAAAAAAAAATACCATATGTAGCCAGATGTTGTGCCTTACTTACATATACATATGATATTAGTATATATGATAAAATATATGAGTGACATGATATAATATGATATGACCACGATACAAGATATAAATATTGGTATAGTCATGAAATATATATCTTATCCTTTAGATGGATACTAATCATTGAATCTGAACTAAAATATTTTAATTATTTTTTTATTGCTCATATAAAATGATACTTCTTATATTGACTGTTATATAATCTTACATTTACATATTTATACTGATTTGAATTAAATGATTATATGCATACTGCTTTGATTATCTTGCATTAATTTCAGTTGTAGGTTCTGATAATCTACTGAGTTGTTAGCTTACTCCATGATTTTTATATATTTTTAGAAAGGATGTAAGATCCAATGGAGTTAGGCAAATCATGTCTTATAGGTCTGGTCTTCATCTTTATATATTAATTTTATTCTTTTATAATTAAGAATAATGAGTGACACAGTAATGTTGTAAATTAGGTTCCTGGTTATTATATATGAATTTTGAAGAATGAATATAAAATGTCTTTATGTGTATAATTTATAGTAACTTCTATTTGTTTTATTAAATACATGAGATTAGTGGCTCTAATAATTTAATTAAGTGATAAATATGCAATTTTTCCAAATTTAGATCTTAGGGCATTACAAAAAAAAAATGGTATTAGAGAAATTATTATAAGAATTGAATAGTAACAAGAGCTATATGAATTGATTTTGATATGGGTTAAAATTAGTAGTATTAAGATTTATTTTCTTTGTATTTATAACATGTTCATATATGATTGAATTAGAATTTGATAAGAAGGAGAACTATATTGAGTGTGATGGACCCATCTGATAATAAAACACCAAAGAAGTAGAGCATAAGCCCCAATAAGTTCTGATAATATGATATAGTTTGCCAGTTTGATAACATCATTGTTGAGTCATGCATAGAGTAGGCAAACTAGGAATAAAGATACTAAAGAAGATAAACATTTATAAATATTCTCCACATTGAAGCTTTTATTATTCAAGGGTGTTATAAAGGAACTTTTATTTGGTCCGGTGAAAGGACGTAGAACTACGTTCGTCCGGCACTGAGATCACGCCATGTAGCATGCACAAAACTGCGGACCCGACCCGGCGAATATTGGGTATGTCGCATGTGCGTTTTTTAAATCCATGACGTCAACCCGGTATTGCTAGGTATTTTTTCGGTATTGCTAGGTATTTATCAATTTTATTCGGTAATAATGAGAAATACCATTATGTGAATACAAATACTGAGCAATACCGAGTAATACCGAGCAATAATGAGCAATACCGAGTATTGCTCGGTATTGGTCTTGACATAGCGGTATTTCTCGCTATTGCCAATCAATTCCTAGCAATACTAAGCAATACTGAGCAAATACTGAGTAATGCCTACCAATATGCGAACATAGCATTCCTGGGTTCCGGTCCAGGTCAAGTCGTCGAGCTGCGCGGTAAAGAGTAAGAGCACGTGGCATGATCTTAGTGGTGACCAGACGTAGAGCTACGTCTAGTCACCGGACCTACACATATAACAGAAGATTGGTTGTTCAGGATTAAAATGATCTTTGATAGTATGGAGTATTTAGAGAATAGGAAAGTGCCACTGACAATCTTCCTATTAAGGGTGAAGTTGAGAGATGGTGGATAGGATAATAGCATAAGAAATTTTATAAAAAAATGAATATAGAGATTACTTAGGCAGAGTTTTTTTGTCTTCATATATTAGTTTATGCCTCTACCAGCACGATAACAAATGCATAAAGCTTTCATGAGGCTAAAGAAAGGGAACAAGATTATAATGTAATACAAGGTTGACTTTATTAAATTAGCCATGTATGCACCACAATTAGTTAGCACTATTGAGGAGAATTGGAACAAATGTTTTAGAGGATCAAAGAATGAACTAAGGAATCCATTAGTACTTATGAAGATCCATGAGTTTTTTGAGTTAGTAGAGAGAGCGAGACTAATAAAAAACAACTTAGTCATTTCTCAGTTTAGACATGACATGAGTAGAAAGAAAGCACGTGAAGAAGTAACGAGAGGAGAGAGTCGTGACAAGAATTAATATATTTATTAATATCAGGAGAGGACTTATGGTACCTATTGGTAGTGTACTAGATTACATCAGTGTGATAGGAGACATGTAGGATAGTGATATTTGATCACATGGCAGTGTTTCAGATGTGGTCAATACGATTATCAGAAGATTGATTGCCCATAAAGTGGATATAGATAGATATATGGATCCAGGTCAGGGAAGGAAAGAGAGAAGATAGAGACGAGACAAGGAGAATAAGAGGAGAGAAGAGAGAGAGAGGAAAGGAAAGGGCTTTTAGAATTTTTCTATCTATCTCTCATGTTATAAAAATTATTTTAATTATTATAAATGACTTATATCTTATCTCTTTTTTTAAAGATTTTGATATTGAGATTTATTTTTTGTCTAAATCAACATTTCTTACATTTTCTTCTGATTTAATGAACTTCCACATCATAACTTTCTATGTATTATAATATGGATTATTCTGGTTCTTTTGACTAAATGGTTTTGTATTTTCACTAGTTTAAGCTATATTTATTACATTTCATATGTTTTGAACAATAATAAATTATATAATGATTTTAGTATTTCTAATGCGAGCATAACATTCTAAATGAACTGTATTATGAATAAAAATTTATTATTTGTTATTAATCATATATATTCCCTTATTATGTGTATAAATAAGAATTACTAGTTAGTAAGAGAGGTTAGCTAGAGATTGATTTTACCTAGTATAGGAGAGTGAACCAGCAGAGTTTCCTTAAAATAAAGTTTGTTGTGATATCCTCAATCAAGATTAAAATCAAGATTGAGAGTTATAAGGAGTTAAGATGTTGAAGGATAAGAGTGGAAACTCTTTCAAAAGCCACCTAAATGTTAAATTTTAGATTAAGATATTAAAATGAACGAGATTATAAAGAACACCACACAATAAAGAATTACTTACTTATTTAGTATGATTACTTATACATGCATACATGCATTGTTATTGATATGATATTGATTTCAATTTTAAGATAGTGACAAGATACTGATAAATTTACATGTGTAGATTTTATACGAGATAACTACATAAATGATATCACTTTTCATTATTATGAATTCCCAATAGTTTACATATATTTAACTTTAAATGATTGATGCGATCTGTTTACTGATATAATCTTACATAATTCATAATAGTGCATGAATAATTTTCCTAATTTATAACTTTACTATTCTAGCATTAGTACTTGGACTATTTTTATGATTTATGTCTTTCTGATTCACTTTTTTGGATAGATTTATAATCATAATGAATGCTATTATTATCATATGAATGAATATATGAATGTTGCTTCCTTTCCATGCTTTGGATATATTGTAGGTTTTGATTACCTATTAGGCTTTGTAGTTCATTATGTGGATTTAGTTAATTTTGTAGGCTGGAGCAACGATCCACTGCTATGAGGTTGAATAGAGTGTGGACTTTTAGGATTAGTTTTATTTGTTGTTATCTTCTTTTATAGTCAGAAGTGTTGATAGGCACTGGATGAAATTCATTAAACTTGTGGATATTGTAATTAATTTTAGGGGAAGAATATATATATATATGGATGTTTTAATAAATAGAGTTCATTTTTTTGTTGATGTACTTTCAATTGAAATTAGTTTCTTTAGTTTTAATTAAGAATATATAAAAGATACAATGATTCCAATTTAAATTTTGGGGTGACACATGTAATAACCCAAAAATATGAAAAAAAAGGGTTAAAATTTTGAATTTCTATTTAAACTATAGTACTTC